>NW_017674008.1:87371-111942 GCF_001879085.1 Nicotiana attenuata
TGAAGACGATGACGAAGGAATCAATATAAGGCCTGAACACCCTGTTCATCAAGTCCATGAATGCCGTGCATTAGTCAAGCCGAAGGANTTATGTGACCCGGATCTCCACACTCATAGCAGCCCCTCGGCGCCATAGCCTGCTGCCCTGAAGTCTGAGCCTGCTGACCCGAATATCCACCAAAAGGACCCTGAATGGCTGGTGGCAATAAAAACTCTCTGGCATGGCACTGAAGTAAGCACTGGGAGAACCCTGATGACCAGAATACCCGCTGGAAGAACCCTGACTAGGTGGTGGACAGTAAGAACCCTACGGCATCGCACTAAAATAGGGTCTCACTGGAGCACCTCGGGGAGGTGGTGTTGCTGAATACGGGGTCCTGCTGGACTGACCCCTCCCCGTGTGCCCCCTACCCCTGGCTGCGGCGCCTCTGACCTCTCCAAAAAGCCGGGCCCTTTTGTCCTGCTGAAACTGCTCTTTACTCCTCTGGCGATAACCCTCAATCCTGCGAGCGATCTCCACTACTAACTGATACTCAGTACCCATCTCTACCTCTCGGGCCATGCTAGCCCGAATACCGGGGTGTAACCCTGCAACAAACCTCCGCACTCTCTCTGCATCTGTGGGAAGTATCATGAGTGCATGGCGAGACAACTCAAAAAATCTCACCTCATAGTCGGTCACGGACATCTGACCCTGCTCAAGATGCTCAAACTGATACCGCAGCTCTTCCCTCTCAGAGGGTGGGATATACCTGTCTAAGAATAGCTGTGTGAACTGACCCCAAGTGAGGGGAGGAGAACCTGCTGGCCTGCCAAGAGTATAGGACTTCCACCATCTGCGGGCCCTGCCCTCCAGCTGAAAAGTAGTAAAGTGGACTCCATGCGACTCCAATATCCTTATATTGTGCAGTCTGTCCCTGCACCTATCAATGAAATCCTGAGCGTCCTCATGATGCTCACCCCCGAAGATAGGAGGGTGAAGTCTAGTCCAACTGTCCAATAACTTCTGTGGGTCACCATCCGCAGCTGGCCTGGGCTCGGGCACCACTGCAGCGACTGGCTGAGCCCCATCTGTGGGTAGAGCGCCCGGAGTCTGATACACTGCAGCTGCGTGCCCAGGAGCCTGAGCAGTAGGGGTCTGTGCTCCCCCTCCTGCCTGTGATGTTGCTGGATCTGCTGGAAATAGACCAGCCTGAGTCATTGTGTCCATGAATCGCAGCATACGGCCCATGACCTCCTGAAAACCCGGTGCTGTCATAAAATCTGCCGGGGTAGGCTCGGCTGCGGGCACCTCGCCCTGTTCCTCAATAATAGGGTATCCCGCAGGATTTGCTAGTGGTGCTACTGGGACAGCTTTGGGACGCCCTCGTCCCCTACCTCGGGCCGGTGCCCTCCCCCGGCCTCTGCCTCGGCCTCTAGTAGCGGGAGGAGCAGCCCCTCTCGGGTCCGGAACATCAGCCGTGCGTGTCCTCACCATCTGTGAGAGAGTAAAGAAGGAAACTTAGTACACTGACCACTGCACGAGAGGAAATGAATAAAGAGTAACTTTCCTAAAACCGTCACTACAAAAAAACACTGGAATTAGCTACGAACGTCGTCGCTAATCTGTCGCTAAAATGCTCGTTGCTAATAGAATTTCTTGATAATCCGTTGCTAATCCATCGCTAAATGAGATTAGCGACGGGTTTTTCTATTTAGCTACAGAATTTGTCCGTCGCTAAAACCTGATTTATTAGTAGTGCCTATAGCCTCTCAGAGATAAATACAGACGTCTCTGTACCGATCCGCAAGACTCTATTAGGTTTGCCCATGAGACCTACGTGAACCTAGTGCTCTGATACCATGTTGTCACAACCCATTTCCACCATACGTCGTGATGGCGCCCAACACCATTGCCGGGCAAGCCAACGCGAAATTATAAATAAATTCTTCTTTTTACCTTTTTGCCAATTAGTTTTAGAAATCTCTTAAATTAAGGTTAAAAACAAGTAATGACTGTTAAGGTACCCAAAATAATTATACAATCCCTAAAAAAATAATCTACTAAAGTATATGCCAAGACCTAGTGTCACAAGTTATGGGCGACTAGTAGAATATACAAAGGTACAACCCTATCCTACTGTCCGGCATGGAATAGACAACAAAAATAAATAACAGAAACTCTATCAAGCTGCTGAACGGCATAGGAGGGGAGCAGCTCACCATGGAAGTCTCGGAATAGGCTCAGTGATATGCACCAGACTGATAGCCAGATGTACCTACCTCAGACCCTGTACAATTAAGTACAAAAGCGTAGTATGAGTACATAAATAATATGTACCCAGTAAGTATCCTGTCTAATCTCGAAGAAGCAGATACGAGAAGTCGACTTGACACTTACTAGGGTCAAAATAATATGAGATAAAAATTTCAGTGTGCATGGATAAAAATAATCAAATAGCAGTACGTAGCGGGAACTGACAGGTTCTCTCCTAAGCAATGTCACCACTAGCAACTTCATTTCAGGGCAATTAATAATCTAAAGCATAGAAATTCTGAAATAAACAGGTGCAATAGTGCCGAGGTCGTACGGCCCGATCCAACATAAAGTAAATTGTGCACTGCCGAGGGTCGAGCGGCACGAACCATAGATGCATCTATTACCCCGCTCGCGATCAACCGTGCGACGCGGTGCCATGTAATTAAACATATCAACAGACCGACAATGACATATAACTGGAGAGAAATTACTCAATGCATTATCATCTTCCCTTCTTAAACACCAAGAACGGTCATGTTCCTCTCAATTAATCCCATTTATCATAATCACACGGTTAAACAGTCTAAATTAAGCATAAAATTGCAACGATACCACATAAAGCATGCCCTTGGGTTCTAAACTACCTGGACTTAGCACAATAGTAGCTACGCACGGACTCTCGTCACCTAGTGCGTACGTAGCCCCCGCATTTAATAATAAATTATTAGATTACATTACCTATGGGGACAATTCCCTCTTACAAGGTTAGATAGGAGACTCACCTCGCTCCAATGTGCACTTTCGATACCAAGAATGAGCCCGAACCCTCAAATTGGAGCCGAACGATTCAAAACTAGATAAACGAGGTAGGAACTAGTCAATATAAGCTTACAAGATCATATTCTAACTATTTAAGCAATTTTTCACCCTTAAACACAAATTTCCTAAAATCCGACCCCGGGCCCACGTGCCCGGATTCATAAATTTTTCAAGGGAAGTTGTTCTTCATAACCCAAGGATCAATAACATATGATTTCTAATTCATTTCATGGAAAATTTCGTAGTCAAATTCAACTCTTGTCAAAACCCTAGGTTTTTACTCTAACCCCATGATTTCACCTTAATACTAGTGTTTAATCTACCTAAGACATAAGTATTAAACTAGAAATAGGTAGAACAAACATACCTCAAGATGCTAGGCGAAGGTCTTCTCTCGAAAGCTCTAAAATCGCCTAATGGAGGAGTGAAATATGGCAAAAATGGACTTAGAACCCGTAATAAATGAACTCACTGCTTCAACGATTTCCGCATCTGCGGTCTGGGGACCGTATCTGCGGTCCCGCATCTGCGAGGAAATGGCCGCATCGGCGGTCGTTGGCCAAAAGGTCTGGGGGCGCTTCTGCGGCGTGGGAGCCGCTTCTGCGGTTCTAGAGCCGCTTCTGCGGCTTGGCCTGGCTTTCCCTGGGCCGCATCTACGATTGATGGACCGCATCTGCGGTCTCGCACATGCGGTCCACCAACCGCAGGTGCGGTTATGAAAGAAGCAGCAGCTTCAGCAGTTCTAATAATTTTCCACTTCATTCGAGCCTCGTCCGATTGACCCTCGGGGCTCCCGAGCCCCGCCCAAACATACCTTCAAGTCTGAAATCATGAAACGGACCTACTCGAACCTTCAGAACGCCTGAAACAACGCTAAATCTAAGAATCACCCCCTAAAACCCATTGCATCAAACTTATGAACTTCAAGTTCTTAATTTTTCCTCTAACGGTCCAAGACGCCCTTAAACTACTCCGATTGACACCAAATTTTGCGAAAAAGTCCTAAATATTATATTGGACCTGTACTGGGCTTCGAAACCAACATACGAGCCCGATACCAACGTGATCAATCATTTAATTATTTTCTTTAAATCCATAGAATTTCAGTTTAACTATTTCTAATAAAAATTCTTTACTCGGGCTAGGGACCTCAGAATTCGATTCCAGGCACACGCCCAGGTCCCATATTTTCCTGCGGACCTCCGAAACCGTCAAAACACGAATCCAGGCCCGTTTGATCAAAATGTTGACCAAAGTCAAACTTAGCCTTTTAAGAAAATCCTAAAGAGTCAGTTGTGCATATTTCAATCGAAACTCTTCCAAATCCCGAACCAACCATCCCCGTAGGTCGTAAATTAGTTAAAGCAAGCATGGAGAGTGTTATTTGGGGGAACGGGGTTCTAAAAAAGGCAAACGACCGGTCGGGTCATCACAGACACCCTATGTAAAAAGTACTTCCATGATGAAAAAGTAAGTTAATATGATTACTAGCTATTTTTTTGTTTATGTGTTTTAGTTTTGAATACTTACGATTTTTTCTTATATAATAGTTGTATCAGTTTCTCGAGATGGTACCATTTCTTTCTCTTGAAGAAGATGTGGAGCCCGGTAGTGTGCATGTGCCATTGTCTCAAGATCAAAGTTCAATGCCTTCAACACAATATGATGAAGTCTTGCTTAAGGAAATTGTTAACATAGGTTTTCTGTCTTTGAATACCATTAGTTTTTTATTTGCTTATTTATGCTTAAGAGGCTTTTTTCTTTTTATGGTTTTTATTCAGAGATTATTGGAGAAGTTCAAAAAGGATATGCAGGCAGAAAGTACTAGAATACATCAAAGAATAGATTTATCAGAAAAAAGGATTCAAAAAGACATCAAGGTAATATCCTTAATTTCTGTGCTTGTAACTCTAAATTTATGACTTCTTATCCTTAACTTTTTAACTTGTAACTGTAAGTTCAGGACTACATGTCCTTAACTTTTTAACTTGGAACTCTAAGTTCAGGACTACCTGTCCTTAATTTCTATTCTCGTAACTCTAAGTTAAGGACTACTTGTCCTTAATTTCTGTGCTTGTAACTCTAAATTAAGGACCAAGTGTCCTTAATTTGTGAGCTTGTAACTTGAAGTTTAGGACTACCTGTCCTTAACTTTTTAACTTGTAACTCTAAGTTCAGGACTACATGTCCTTAACTTTTTAACTTGTAACTCTAAGTTTAGGACTACATGTCCTTGTTTTTCGAACTTAGAACTCTAAGTTCCGGACTACAACCTTAATTTCTGTGCTTGCAACTCTAAGTTAAGGACCAAGTGTCCTTAATTTGTGAGCTTGTAACTTGAAGTTTAGGACTACCTTTCCTTAACTTTTTAAATTGTTACTCTAAGTTCAGGACTACATGTCCTTAACTTTTTTACTTGTAACTCTAAGTTCAGATGTCCTTATTTTTTGAACTTGGAACTCTAAGTTGAGGACTACCTGTCCTTAATTTCTATGCTTGTAACTCTAAGTTAAGGAACAAGTGTCCTTAATTTCTGTGCTTGTACCTCTATGCTAACATTATTTTTCTTATTTGAAATACTATCTCACAAGATTTAAAGAAAAACCTAGGATCAAAGATTGATAGTTTATTGAAGCTTCTTGACAAACCTCATGAAAGGACCATAGCGAGAGAACCTAGTGCTCGAATTAGCAAAGATGTAGTTGATGATCAATGTGATGATATAGATATGCATGCAGAAGATCATTATGAAAGCGATTATAGAGATGCACATCTAGAAGATGGAACTGATATTGGCATCAAAATTGGGAAAGGTTAGATACAGTTTTTGAATTTGTTGTCATTGAAATATATATTCAATAGCGTAAAACATATAAACTTTTTTTTGATTACAAATATGTGTAAAATCTTTTGATGGAGTGGAAGTTCAAGATGGAGTGGAATGTCAAGACCAGAAAAATCCAAAAGAGACAAGTGTAACAGAAATAATTTGTAAGTGTGGAGTGCAATCTCAGGATTTAGAAAATCCATTGGGAACAAGTATAAGAGAGATTGTATGCAAATGTGTTGAAGAAATATATGATCTATCTACACCTCTCTCACTTAAAGAGAAATTTGGAATTCAAAATGATGCCAATCAAGGTTAGACGAAATTTTCATGATATGTTGAATGTTAATTTTAGTAAACTATTAGTAACAAGTATTAATTGTAAATGTTACAGAATCTTTTGAAGCTGTAAGGAAAGAAGATGGAGTGGACTATCAAGATGATGAAATTTCAAAAGAGAGAAGTGGAGGACAATCTCAAGAGATAGAAAATACCCAAGGAACAAGCATAAGTGAGATTGTTTGCAAATGTATAGAAAGAACATATGATATATCTACACCTCTCTCTCTTACAGAAAATATTGGAAGCCAAAAAAATGCTAGTCAAGATAATGATTTGACTGGCATGATCTTGACAGTTGCGAAAGGTTAGACGGATTTTTTTTTATCTTATACATGTTTGTTTTAATCAAAGATTAGTAACAAGTACTAATTGTGTTAGCTCTTGTAAATATTTTTGCAGAATCTTGTGAACTTGCAATTGAAGAACATGGAGAAAAGTTGCAAGATAAAGAAAATGCAACCAATATGTCAGCTCCATTGTCTGTTAAAGAAATACAAGAAGGCAGTGTGGCCAACACAGGTATTGATTGTGTCTTTAATATTGTATTCATAATTCAAATTGTTAGGAAATTTCAAAACTTATGTCCTTGGTTTTTGTCTCTTCATTTGTCAATTTATCCTAGAATTGACGACTTGCAGCAAACTAATGTATATGTAGTGTTGCTTGTAGAGAAAAGCAAAGATGAAGCCGTTAACCAATATAATATGAAAAAGAAGAGAGATAGTATTGGTTTTGATGGTCCATCATTTGCTATTCTTACTCCTACTCCTCCGACTACACAAATGAGCATTGATGAGGGTTTGTCTATGGAGGTTGAAGAAAATGTTGAAGAAGATCTTGGTCGAGGGAAAATAAATAAGAAGTTTAGTTGGCAATTGAAATCTCCTTTTGACCAGAAAAGAAAAAGAGGAACATCGATGGCGCAGAATGAAAATACTCCCGTGTATACGGGCTGGATAAAATCAAAATATACTCGTACATGTATTTTTCATTATGCCAAAGATGATGAAAACTTATTGAAGAAATTCATTGTGTGGTTGGGCAAGGAGAAAGGAAAGGTCGCAAAAAAATGTAAGTCCCTAAATGTATTTATTATTTCTTAATTGCTTACATTTGTGTCTTGAACTTGTAATTTTAAATTCAGGACTAAGTGTATTGAGCTTCTAAGTCTAACTTCATGACTAAATGTCTTTAACTTATGAGCTTGTTACCCTAAGTTCAGGACTAATTGACCTTTAAGTTATGAGCTTGTAAGTCTAAATTCAGGACCAAGTGTCCTTAACTTTTTAACTTGTTACTGTAAGTTAATGACTACCTGTCCTTAATTTTTGAATTTGCAACTCTAACTTCAGGACCAAGTGTCCTTAATTTTTGAACTTCCACTCTAACTTCAGGACCAATTTTCCTTAACTTATGAGCTTGTTACTCTAAGGTCAAGACTAATTGTCCTTTAATTTATGAGCTTGTAAGTCTAAGTTCAGGACCAAGTGTCCTTAACTTTTGAACTTGTAACTGTAAGTTAAGGACTACCTGTCCTTAATTTTTAAATTTGCAACTCTAACTTCAGGACCAAGTGTCCTTAATTTTTGAACTTTCACTCTAAGTTTAGGACCAATTGTCCTTAACTTATGAGCTTGTTACTCTAAGTTCAGGACTAATTATCCTTTAATTTATGAGCTTGTAAGTCTAAGTTCAGGACCAAGTGTCCTTAACTTTTGAACTTGTAACTGTAAGTTAAGGACTACCTGTCCTTAATTTTTGAATTTGCAACTCTAACTTTAGGACCAAGTATCCTTAATTTATGAACTTCCACTCTAACTTCAGGACCAATTGTCCTTAACTTATGAGCTTGTTACTCTAAATTCAGGACTAATTATCCTTTAATTTATGAGCTTGTAAGTCTAAGTTCAGGACCAAGTGCCCTTAACTTTTGAACTTGTAACTGTAAGTTAAGGACTGCCTATCCTTAATTTTTGAATTTGCAACTCTAACTTCAGGACCAAGTGTCCTAAAGTTATAACCTTGTTACTGTACGTTCAGTACTAAGTGTCCTTAATTAGGAATTGAGGACTAACTTATAAACTTTCTAACTTTGATATTTTCAAAATTTCCAGGGGACAAACTGATAATATATGCTGAGGGTAATGGTGTGAGAAAGAATCCATATAAATTGTACCATCAAAAAATCAGTAGCAAAATATTCTTCCTTGAGCTTTGGGTTAGTAGCTTTGTACTTGATGCTATGGTTTGATAATTCACAAGGCATTTATTTTCTTTCTCTCAATTTATTGTTTTTTTAATTATTTATGACTGATGGATTTTTTTTTCTTTTTTTGCCTTTTTATGAAGCATATTGACATTGCTCTGTATTATTT
The DNA here is from genome assembly GCF_001879085.1 of Nicotiana attenuata. Taxonomy (NCBI): domain Eukaryota; kingdom Viridiplantae; phylum Streptophyta; class Magnoliopsida; order Solanales; family Solanaceae; genus Nicotiana; species Nicotiana attenuata. The sequence continues at coordinate 95,974 of NW_017674008.1, forward strand.
GAGGAAGAAGGAATGCTACCACCCTTGTGCCCATTCTTTTCGTTGCACAACTACAGATATACTTTTTGATAACTATATCCTACTTGTGTATAAGTATTTCAATGAAGATGCTTCGGATGAGTTTTGGTGTGGTGATAATCAATTGGTTCTCACACCATATGTGTGTGGTGACAATCGTAGATGTGGAATTGCTTGGACAGAGGTTGACAAAATCTTTTTTCCATGTCGGCTTCCTTCAGAAGATAATGATGCTGTGACACATTTTCTTTTGGGGGTATTGGACTTGAATGAGAGGAAGATTGATGTGTACGACTCCATATATAGTGATCCATATGAACAAGGAATGAAACACATTGAAATGTATGCACGCATGATCCCCCACTTGCTAAAGTTCTCACTGTTTGAGAAAAATCACAAGTCTTTTGGAAATGCATTCAACAAATTTGATATTCAGTGGCAAAGATCACCACACCAAACTAGATCGTACGTGTCGTCATTTGCTAAATAATTTATATGTACTTTAGATTTATTTTATTAAAGATATTGTTTAATTGACTCCATATCTTACATTTTTCTCAGGACTGATTGTGGTGCATTCCTAATCAAGTATGCGGAGTTGTTGATGATGGGAAATGATGTGGAGAAATTCCAACCTGAAGACATATCAAACTTCAGAAAAGAACTTACAGCAAATCTTTGGGCACATTGGAAAAGAAATTCTAGTTATGATACACCACCAGAAAATGTCGGCGACAACTATGATAGTGAAAATGAAACTTCTTGCCCAAAGGAACTGTAGTGTAGTTGTAAAGAAAGTCAGTTGTAGTTGACTTGGTATAAAATTGTTTTAAAGAATCCATATGAATTCTGAAATATCCTGTAAATTGTTCAGAAGGCACTTTATTTTATTTGCATAGCATAATTTTTTGGTCACAACTATGCCAAATTATAGTTTCAGCAGTAATATGAAGACATCATGTTATTAATTTCTTTCTTTCTGTTAACTATTGATTTTCATTCTTTCACAGTTTTAAAGGGCCAATCTTTGATTAAATTATCTTGAAATTTTTAGAAATTCAAAGCAACACACATTGATTGTTGTAGAAATTCAGGATCTGTTAACTGCATCCTGCTTTGTTGAAGGATGAAAATAATATTCAGGACATATTTTTTAAATGTGCTAAAATTCTGGAAATATAGATAATAAACTGAGATTTCCAGAAGTTAAGGACATTTTAGAAATTTATGTCCTATATATTAGATTCATACTTCAAATGTTCAGGATGTTTCAAAAAATTATGTCATGAAGTCTACTTGTATCAATCTCATTTTAAAAATAAGATGTAGCAAGTTGTGTTTAGCAAGCTGCAGATGTCAAGTTTTATAACTACTGATTTGTCCATTTTAAATTGCCAGTCTTTTATTAAATCTGTAGAGATATAGCAAAAGATACATTGATTGTTGTAGAACTTCAGGACATAATGTTCATAAACGTCCTGATTTGTTGAAGGATGAAAATAATATTCAGGACATATTTTTCGGAAATGTCCTGAACTTCTGGAAATCTAGACAATTATCTGAGATTTCCAGAAGTTAAGGACATTTTAGAAATTTATGTCCTTAATATTAGATTCATACTTCAAATTTTCAGTACTTTTAAAAAATTATGTCCTTAAGTTTTACTTGTACCGATCTGATTTTAAAAATAAAGATGTAGGAAGCTGCAGGCGTCAAATTATATAAAGAAAGGACTTTCTTGTTTACTTACGACAAGAGTAAAACCCATAAACAATAATTGGTCCGACAAAGGTAAAATGAACTCCCAGAAAAAGAAAAAGAAACAAAGAGCACGTAAGCGCAAAGAAACTTTGAAAATTCAGGACATCTTTTATGTAACCATTTGCTAATGTTTACTTGCTCAAATGAAAACAATCTAAATGAATCCAATTTGTAGCAAAAACTTAAAAGAGTAGATAAACATAAATGGATATATCTATTATTCTCTAGGTTTCCCTGAAAATGGATGTACTACCGGAGAATATATACAAGATGTTCTATTATGACCAATTCTTCTGCAACGACCACATTTGAATGTTATTTTTGATGATTCGGTAGCTAGAATGTGCCCTTTCTTCTGCCTTCTACCTGGCGGGACTTTGAAATCTGGAGGTTTAATAACTTTTGACTTAACACTCTCTGGTACAATTCAAGAATCTGTATGTCCTACAGGATGTATTTGTCTTTCATATGTTTTCAGCCAAGATTCCTTTAGGTACCAGTCCGAGCAGAAAATTGGACTTCTTGATGTTTCTCTTCTCGATAGCTGCAATTGCATGTGTACATGGTAATTCATCAAATTTAAACTGAAAAAAATCACATGTTCTTTTGTTTAAGTCCACCAAGAAAGTAATTCCTTCTTCCCCAACTCTAGAATGCCATGAATCAACAGGGAATACCTTCAAAGTTGAAAAACTATAAGTTAGTACATTAAGTTAAATTATCATTAAAATAATAAGCTAAAGTAAGAACATAATACTTACATTTAAAGTAAAAGCTAAATCTATCTTTTTCTTCAATTCCTCTTCTACCCAACAAGAAACGTCATAAAAAGTTCCTTTTGCTTCTCTTCTTTTATAAAACCAACGTTGTAGCTTCACTTGGATGAAATCCATCATTCTTAATATAGGCAGCTCCCTTGCTTCTAATAGCACAGAATTCATTGACTCAACTATGTTTGTTGTGAGCATGTCATATATTCGTCGTGGACTACAAGAACGTGCCCACCTTTCCGGTGGTTCTTCCATCAAGTAGTCAAAAGTCTTCTTATTAAATTTTGCTATATCTGACATGTACAGATCAAATTCTTCGCGCCTGTATACTCTTGCAACACTTTGGAAAAGTTTTATGATCTCATTTTTCACTTTTCTTCGCTTTAGGTTATACTCCAAATGATAGATACAAATCCCATGGTGGCTTTCAGTATATACTGCGATGCCATGTGCAATAGATTGATGCCTGTCTGATAAAAAAATTAAATTGTCACGGCTCCGAATTGCATTGCGAAGCTCACTAAAGTACAACTCATAGGAATTGTTATTTTCAGATTCTACAATTCCAAAGGCTAGTGGGAATATTTGATTATTTGCATCCTTTGAAACATAAATCATTAAAACACCACGATATTTTGACTTCAAAAAAGTTGCATCAATTGCAATCACTGTACAATGATTCCAACAAGCTATTGATGATCCATATGCATAAACATATAAAGAAACCTGAAAATATAGTTTAACAGAAGGTTAAAAATACAGGATACCAAATCCTTAACATTTACACTGCACACATCAAAGTTAAGGACAGATTGTCCTTAACATTTTCACTGCACACATCAAAGTTAAGGACAAATTGTCCTTAACTTTTACAATGCACACATCAAAGTTAAGGACACCATGTCCTTAACTTTTTCACTACACACATCCAAGTTAAGGACACCATGTCCTTAATATTTTCACTGCACACATCAAAGTTAAGGACACCATGTCCTTAACTTTTACAATGCACATATCAAAGTTAAGGACACCATGTGTTGATACCCAATTTTTTCCTATATATTTTAAATATGCATAAATACCTTCAAAATAGCATATATATAAATATATAAGCATGCACAAGGTTTTATAATTTTTCCCATAATTTTAAGGATTTAAATTGATTTATTTTCTCCCCTTTTATTCATAAAACCCCAATAATTATTTTCCAAATTATTGTTATGATGATTTATTCATTTAATTTCTATACTTATACCAAAATGTAATTAATATAATTTTTATGCATTTTCATAATTACATTTGGTATTTTTCAAGCTAAATTGCATATAATTGCAATGATAGCCCATTTTAATGTATAATTATATTTTATACGTGTAAAATTGGTCCCTNCCCGATATTTTTAAAATAATAATTATATATTTTAAATCATTTTGGTATAGAAAAATTATTTTCAGAAACTATTTTATTATTTATTAAAATTAAAATAGGGAAAATTAGCTATTTAAATCATAGCCAGATTTGGCTTTCAATTTTAGCCTAATTGAACCTAATCCCAGCCCAATCTCCTATTAAATAACCCGACCCAGTCCCCAAACACTTCCTACCCGACCCAAAACCCATCAGATCCTGGCCGTTGATCTAAAAGATCAACGACCCTCATTTGTTCTATCCTTTTTAATTCATACAACCCCCCAACCTTAAATCATTTCCAAACTCCCGCCGCCTTTGAATTCTCTGGTCTTCTCTCTTCTCTCAACCTAACCATAGCCTTCTTCAACCACCGCCTCCCTCTCCGGCCATCTCCAACGACCCCCTTTCAACCCTAAGCCTCCAATGGTTTCCCCCTCGCCTTGCTCATCATCTCTGAGGCCTTCAAGGGCCCTGGGCCATGCCGACTTATGTCTTGGGTTGCTGTTTTGGTTGTTCATGGCTTCTCCAGTGTGATTTGGGCAAAATCACACCATATTTATTACGATCTTTGAACTTTATAGCAGGTTCTTCCGTTTCTATCTGGTTTTCCTTTGAAACCCTAACTTTTGTTTGAATCTCTTAGATATGTGCTATTTTTAACGATTCAAGTCTGTTTCTTCCTATGTTCTACACTGTTCTCAGACCTCTCTTTAAAAATCTTCAACTTTAAGCCGTTTTAACTTTCTTTAAAGTTAGGGTTTCTCGGAGTTTCTTCTACACTTGTTTAAACTGATTTTTCTTTGTGTTTAAACCTCTGTGATGACCCGGTCGGTCGTCTTAAGAATAATGCCCCGATCCCCTAATTATTGCTTTCCCCAAGTTTATTTCTGCTATTTTGATTTGCCGGGATGTTCGGTTTTGAGTTTCGAAGAGTTTTGGGACACTTAGTCCCTAAATGAGAGCTTAAGTGTTGGAAAATGGTCCATAGTCAGAACGTGTGAAGACGGCCTCGGAACGGAAATCCGATAGTTCCGTTAGCTTTGTTAGGTGATTTCGGGGTTGGGAGCGTGTTCGGAACGTGTCTTGGAGGTCCGTAGCTAATTTAGGCTTGAATTGCCGAAAGTTGGAATTTTGAAATTTCCGGTTCGATAGTGAGATTTTGATCCGAGGGTCGGAATGGAATTCCGGAAGTTGCAGTAGCTCCGTCATGCCATTTGGGACGTGTGTGCAAAATTTCAGGTCATTCGGACGAGGTTTGGTTAGGTTTTTGATCGAAAGCGTGTTTTGTTAGAATTTGAAGTTCTTAGGCTTAAATCATTGGTTAATTCGACTTTCCAACGTTGTTTTAGGTGGTTAAAGGGTTGGTGCAAGTTTGAATGATGTTATGGGATATGTCCGTAGGTTTGGTTGAGGTCCCGGGGGCCTCGGGTGTGTTTCGGGTGCTCAACGGAGCAATTTTGAGTTGTAAAAAGTTGCAGGATTTTGCCCAGGTCTGCTGCAGACTATTCTTCTCTGCGATCGCAGCTTCCCTTACGCGATCGTATAGTGCAAATTCGGAGGGTGATATTTTTGTTCTACGCTATCGCATTATCTCGTTCGCGATCGCGGAGGTCATCTTTTCCCTTCTTCGCGATCGCAATTGTCCTCCCATGTTCGCATAGTAGAAATTTGGACCTGGTAATTCCTTGCATTTTCTTCTTCGCGATCGCGTACAGCTATTTCCTTCTCTTCTGCGATCGCAGGCCTAGGGACGCGTTCGCGTAGCCCAGTTTTGAACCTTTAAAAATTTACCCTTCACGATCGCGTTCAATTTCACGCGATCGCATTGAACAAATACCTGGGCAGTAATAAACAATTCAAAACTGAGGGTTAGCCATTTTTATCAAAACACAAGCTTGGGAGCTCGGACTTGGGAGAAATTTCGAGGGATTTTCGAAGGCAACAACTGGGTAACGACTCTCTACTCTCTTATGCTTAAAACCCACTAATCTAATTACGAATTCCTCCTTAATTTCGGATTTTTGAATGAAAAATGGGTAAAACTTCATAGGCCAAGTTATTGAGTTTTGAGTGGGTGTTTGACCTCGGATTTGAGTGATTTTTGTATGGTTAGACTCGTGAGAGTATGAGGGTTCTGAAAATGTAAAATTTATCCGATTCCGAGACGTTAGCCTGAGGGGCGTTTTGGTCAATTTATCTAATTTCGCATCTTAGCTTTGAATTAAATCGTAGAATCAGTTGCTTGAGATGTTATTTACGATATGTAATTGAATTGAATAGATTTGGGCCATTTGGAGTCGGATACTCGTGGCAAAAGTGTGGTTTCGAGTTGATTTTGGAGCCGGTTTGAGGTAAGTGGCTTGTCTAACCTTGTGTGGGGGACCTTTCCCCTTAGGATATGATATTTGGTAATTGAATGCCTTGTACGTGAGGTGACGAGCGCGTACTTGAGCTAATTGTTGAAAACCCGATTTTACTTAAGATATTGAGACTGAGTTTCTTTCGTATTTGCTTTATTCTACTTGCAATTATAACCTGTGTTAGATTAGAAAAGCATGATAGTTGATTTAAATTGCCTACTTGCTTAAGTTGCCTAGACTGTACTACGTGAAGCATGTTAGGCTAGTACTACCTGTTGCTTGTACTTTTGTACTTTATTTCTGAATATCTTCTGGTTGTGGTTGCGCATTTACATTGGGACTACGGATGTGGGATTCCGGTAGCTCCCCCTTGTTTGTTTACTTTGGGACAACGGGTTAGATTCCCAGTAGATCCCCCTGCACTTTTACTTTGGGACTACGGGTTAGATTCCCGGTAGATCCCCCGCACATTGAAAGTTGGACTACGGGACGGTATCCCGGGAGATCCTTCGGATATACTCATATGATGGACTACGGGACGGTATCCTGGGAGATCCTCGTTGTTGGTACTGATATTGAGCTGTTTTATTCTCTGTTCTTATTGCTCTATATGAGTTACTGTAGAGTTTGAGTCATTTGTCTGACTATATAAAATGTCATGTTCAGATATTTGAGAGAGTTGTTCAAGCTGGATGCGGCAGAGTATATGATGTCCATCTGTGGTGATGATGGTCTGAGAGAGCTTTCGTCTCCTGGAAAGAGTGGCAGCCTTTTCTATCTTTCTCGGGATGATAGATTTGTGATCAAGACTTTAAAGAAGTCTGAGCTCAAGGTTTGCACAAGAAAATAAACATACTAAACTGTTTTAGGTTTTCTCCTTCCCTTGCTGTGCCGACATTTACATGCCTACTGATCTTCACGCTAACTCAAAATTAAGCAAGATGTTGCCTTTACATTGAAANCTGAAAATGTAAAATTTATCCGATTCCGAGACGTTAGCCTGAGGGGCGTTTTGGTCAATTTATCTAATTTCGCATCTTAGCTTTGAATTAAATCGTAGAATCAGTTGCTTGAGATGTTATTTACGATATGTAATTGAATTGAATAGATTTGGGCCATTTGGAGTCGGATACTCGTGGCAAAAGTGTGGTTTCGAGTTGATTTTGGAGCCGGTTTGAGGTAAGTGGCTTGTCTAACCTTGTGTGGGGGACCTTTCCCCTTAGGATATGATATTTGGTAATTGAATGCCTTGTACGTGAGGTGACGAGTGCGTACTTGAGCTAATTGTTGAAAATCCAGTTTTACTTAAGATATTAAGACTGAGTTTCTTTCGTATTTGCTTTATTTCTAGTCGCAATTATAACCTGTGTTAGATTAGAAAAGCCTGTTAGTTGATTTAAATTGCCTACTTGCTTAAGTTGCCTTGACTGTACTACGTGAAGCATGTTAGGCTAGTACTACGTGTTGCTTGTACTTTTGTAATTCATTTCTGAATATCTTCTGGTTGTGGTTGCGCATTTACATTGGGACTACGGATGTGGGATTCCGGTAGCTCCCCCTTGTTTGTTTACTTTGGGACAACGGGTTAGATTCTCGGTAGATCCCCCTGCACTTTTACTTTGGGACTACGGGTTAGATTCCCGGTAGATCCCCCGCACATTGATAGTTGGACTACGGGACGGTATCCCGGGAGATCCTTCGGATATACTCATATGATGGACTACGGGACGGTATCCTGGGAGATCCTCGTTGTTGGTACTGATATTGAGCTGTTTTATTCTGTGTTACCTTATTCTCTGCGTGTTATTGTTGCTTCGTATAACTTGTCTTACTTCATAGTTTTATTCATTATTTCTGTTTACTTCATACTGTTGCAAGGCTTATTATTATATTTTATCTCAGTAGGGCCCTGACCTTCCTCGTCACTGCCCAACCGAGGTTAGGCTTGGCACTTACTGAGTACCGCTGTGGTGTACTCATGCCCCTTTTGCGCATGTTTTTCATGTGCAGATCCAGGTACTTCATCCCCGGCGTATCACTCTCGAGGCGGAGAGATCTAGCAGAGACTTCGAGGTACATCTGCCGCGTCCGCAGACCAGGAATCTCTATCTTATTCTAGCTTTAGCAGTTAGCTTTTCCTTTCATACTTTTGCTTTAGACATTCTGGAGTTAGAGTCGTGTATTACTTTCCGTTAGCTTGTGTTCCCGTGAGTTTCCGGGTTTTGGGATGATATTGTAGACTTCCGCATTATTGGGTTGTATATGCCGAGCGGCATTTATATACAGTTACCCTTCTAGTTTGTTTAGTTTAAATTATTTGTTTCCGCAATTTATATTATTTCCGCAAATATTAGGCTTACCTAGTCGTAGAGACTAGGTGCCATTACGACATGTTCATGGACGGTGACTGGGGTCGTGACAACCTCTTTCCTTGCTTATCTCGACTGATTCTATGTTCTTACTGCTCTTTAACTCGCCTATGTTAAAAAGCCCTAATTTTATGGATCTTCTTTGTCATGGTTCTGTGTGTTAGTCTGACTACTTGATTCTTGTTAAGCTTTTGTGGTTACCATGCTTCGAATATGTTTTACTGAGTCCTTATCCTACTTATATCGCTTCTGTGTGATTGTGTTCATCTTGTTTGTTCATCTCTTGCCCCTTTCTGTCGATATTGCTGACCTTGCCTGTTTGCTACGTCTGTTTGATCTTCTCTATTTATATGTTGAAGTATAGAATCATGACTCCTTATTGATTGATTCTGATTTCCTTAATTGATGGTTTGATTGAAAGATTTTCTCTTAAAAACCCTAAAGTTCTACCTCGTCTGTTTAAATTGACTGATTTCATTACCTTATTTGCTGTGGTACTTTATTCTAACTAAATCATTCCCTTAATTGAAGTTTTCTGAAGTTAGTCCTAATTGACTGCCCTATGCTTACCGAACTTTAATTCTTACCTTATTATTCATGTACTAATTTGTTCTTGCCTTATATGCTACTGGTTATTACCATTTGAATTAGTTCCCTTAATTAAGGGAGTACTTGCCTTGATTTTCTGATTGATTGATTCTGAGTTCCTCAATTATTATGCTACTATGATTTTTACCTTATTTACTACCTGTTTTCAAACTATAAATACTCTAGTCTTTCATTAGCACAGACACGAACACTTGGGTTTAAAGACTATCTCTCATACTTTAAAAATCTCTGCTCTCTCTCTTGTGCTATCTGCTATTATTAGTCGGCCGCAAGCCAAGGCTAACCATTTGTGCTCTCTTGTTCTTTTCATTCTGCTTACTCTCCTCTTCATCGGTATGTCCTAGTTTCAATTCAAAGTTCCAACAACAACATGATTCTCTTATTGTTTCAGTTCTTCTTGTTTCTGGTTTGCTTCTATTTGTGGTTCTGTTGTGAAATTTGTAGTTAAGAACACATTACTAACATGTTATTATGTCTTCCCCTTCCTTTAGATTAGTATATTCCCTTTATGTGTATTTCTGAGCATGTCTTACCAATTGTCGCTCACTTGTTGTATGCTTACCATACTACATCCCATGAATCCCAAATCCCTATCACCCCTCTATGTGGTTGTGTTCCTCATGTCTAGTTTTGTGACTATACCAGTGTCAGCTGTTTCTGAGCATGTCTAAACCAGTCCTAGACCCTGGTTGTTTGAAGTCAAATGTTCTATGTGTCCCAAACCCCCTTGCCCCTGTGTGTGATTACTGAATTCACTTGGATATGTGAACTAGCCGTGTTTGGACTGTGTTAACTATTCCAATCTCTCTTTCTCAAACCATCTCTGTTGCTTTACTGAATTACTTTTAAAAAGAGCTTTTGTTAAATACAGTTTCTTACCAAGACCTTTTCAACTTGTGTCCACCACTTCTCACTCTACTCTTAGTCAATAAATTCTGCCCCCTCTAGTATATGTACTGCCTTGGGATCCTTTGACAACCCTCTGAACTCTGGCATACTGAGGCTGGCCTTTCCACACTGCACTTGTTCAATTCTGGGTTGCTAAGTCTAGGTGTAAGCACTGCCTGGGATCTTTGAGATCCTTAGGGAACTTTGATGCACGTAGACACTGATTTGTCTATGGAACTGAGGCATATGAGACAATTGGAGGCTTAGGGAAACCTGGGCCTAATTGAAGGCTCCCTATAGAATAGCTTCTTGATTTTCTATTTTATTTACGTAATTCATTGGCCTGTATTAATTTGTAAACAGTTATTAGAGTATTTAGTGAAAAGGGGTGGGGTGATACATATTTTCTGGGGTAACACAAGTAGAAATCCTGCTCTCTTAGGACTTTACTTTTTTCAAGTCTGTTTGTTCTAAATAGAAAACATGCTCTTAGGAATTTACTTTTTCAAGTCTGTTTGTTTTAAATAGAAAACATGCTCTTATGACTTTACTTTTTCAAGTCTGTTTGTTCCAAATAGAAAACATGCCCTTAGGACTTTACTCTTTGAATCTGATTGCCTTGCCAAATAGAAATCATGCCCATAGGACTTCACCTTTAAGTTTGTTTACTCGTCAAGTAGAAACCATGTCTATAAGGTTTTACATTCTGTCATGCTTTGGAAACCATGCATATAGGTTCCAAGAAATCATGTCTTAAAATCAGTTTAATAATAGATACCATGCCTATAGGACTTAATTGAGATATAGTTATAATGAGTACTTCTATATGTTGCCACATTTGCAAATCGACTAAAATCAGTAATACGCCTAGATATCATGCCTATAGGGAGTCCTACTCGCAATTCTATCTGTTAATCTAATTTAGTCTAATGAGCTCCTTTAATCACGCCTAGTTCATTCCTGAATTGGTCTTATTAAGTATTAAGCAAGTTCTGAAACAAGTTCTTTCAAACTGCCTAATCTCATTAGATATCATGCCTATAAGATCAAAAGGATCCTATTTCAAAATCTGTTCGTTTCTGCATTAATAGATATCAATATCCTGCGTATAGGCATGCCTCTAGGGCGCTTTCAAAATTGCATTCTTTGAAACTGTCTCTATCGCTTAATGCTTTCTGACCCTAACAGGCTTTAAAAGGAGTCCTTAGGCAACTCCTAGGGTATAATTTCTGAGTCTAAAAAAGGGGTTTGTTTGTTTCTGCATATTCACTTAGATATCCTGCTTTAGGACATTGTTTAATAAAAGACCTTAACTGTGCTTGAGTCGTGCTGCTTATATGTTTGTTTGAGGAGGAAACTCTGAGCCTCTTAATTGCTCCCATTATGTGTGAAAGTCCCAAAATGCTTCTGACTATCGCCTTAGAATTTTTGCCTTTTAACAACCTTAGGGGTATGTCTAGAACCACCTATATGTAGAGGTCCTAACTCCCTCCAGGACCATTAAAAAGGGACGGGTAGCAGCATGCAATAGGAATCGTTGACCAAACACTCGCTTTGCATGACCAATAAGGGGACGGGAAGGGTAGACATGGATATGATGACCAGTGCGCTAATGCCACGCGTAGCCCCTTTCTAAGGAGTGATTACCAAGCATTGTACTGGTGTGATACTATGGGCTAACCAACCTAGGACCCCCCTCTCCCCAAATCCTCTTTACTTGAAGCTTTATTTTTCTTTTATACATACAAACTGTTTAAATTCTTATTTGAGTTATACAATGCCCAGCATGCTCTGCTTGCAATTATCTGCTTCAACTGTTTATTTTATTTTTGGACTAGTTCGTACGCACAAGTTTGGTTGGGACCCACAGCTGTGGACCAAGAGGGGTGCCTAACACCTTCCCCTCGAGGTTACTTCGAGCCCTTACCTTAATCTCTGGTAATACAGACCAACCCAAGAGTTAATCGCTCTAGGTGCCTAACGCACCATAATCCGTTAGGTGGTGACTCTTCAAATACCCAATTTCCAAAAGGAAATGAGTCACTACACCCCGTGAATGTCGAAACCCGGACCCCCTCCCCGTCAAAAAGGAGGGAAAAAAGGGGGCGCGACAGCATAGCGACTGTGCTGGGAACATTTTTAGGCTCTTTCCACAACGAACTTGCTCTTATAAATTAGTCCAAGCATGCTTAGCCCGTACCCTCTTCCCTTATTTTAGTTTTTTACTGTCTGTTTTCTTTTAAGCATTTATTGTTCTTTATTCTTGAAACTGACTAGTCGTTTTGTTTCCTTTTTGTAACTGTATTTCAATTGTTTAAATACTGTATTTCAATTGTTTAAATACTGTATTTATTTTACGTGAAAATACTTGACTACATGTTATTAACTGCTGCATAAATCATGCTCCACATCTTATTCCACTCGTGCGTATCAAATCCTATAGCAACGCTTTAATGAGTGGTTGCGCTCTTCCTATTTACTACCCTTAAATTCGAAAAGGCTTATTTGCGGTAAAACCAGTCGATCAGCGGTGCAGTCGATGGTTCCGTGCCTTCCCCCTCAAGTTGTCCGCTTGAGGGTATCAGTCTAAAACCCCATAGAAACCTTACTCTGTTTAAATTGTGCATGCATCATGGTCAAACCTAGCCGGATCAGTTATGTTGTCCACATAATGATCCTTTAAGATAAGCCTTATCCAAAAGTCCATCGGGTTTTCCATAATCCCAACGGACGCAGCCACGTTTTATGCATTAATTTGGAGAACTAAATGCCGATATGCTGATCATAAATGTATAAATAGTCGAGCCTGGTGGGGGTAAGGTCTAACCCTTTTGTTTTGCAGAAAATGAGGCATGAGGTCCCCAGCTTCGGTATGGTTAGCACCACATCACTCTTTCTAGACTGGTGGAGGAATCTCCCATCAGATGACCAAATCAATGAATGGAAAGAGAGGGCCGCCAAATCTAGCGAGAACCTTGAATATCTGGAATACAGCCTGTTGGAATTGGAAGGAAAAGTGAGGAAGAGAGTCACTGACTGCCAAAACGCTGAGGGAAACGAAGAAGGGCATTTGGCGAAGGCATTCCTACTAATGAGCCTACGCGAACTGGGGGATTTGATCGACAAGAGCATTCAGCCTGAAAAAAGTCCTTCCGAGACCAAATAGATTAGGTTTACTTGCTTTTCAAATGTAATCAAGTGACAGTAGTGACTTATCTTATTATTTTAGTGTCATTTTGGGATTCGTCTATTTTTACATTATGAAATGAAGCATTTATTAGCATTAAAAGTTCTCCAAATCTACTTGTCGCTAGGCCTACCTCGGGCACAACGAGGCTCCCAAATTAGGACGCGAATTTATATTTCCGCAATATTTGTTTAGGTACTGCAAATATTTCAGAACCCTCACTGACTTGTTAACTTTTTTTTTTGTTTTTGCTTATTTTTTTATTATTATTCCCATCCCCTTAGGTTGGTTCATCCATACTGGCCTCATCAGCATATCATACCAAATCCAGAGGCCCTCCACCTCCTCCTCCTCCAAGCAACACAAAAAGCAGAGGAAAAGCAAAGATGCACGACTTAAGTGGACTACGAAAGGAAAACGTTGAAAACGCAGAAACTTCCGACGGCCGCAGTACTCCGGCCCCAAATGACTTGGTTCTGAGACTGGAGCAAAAGATACTAGAACTGCAAGGAGAACTCGAGCAGGTCCGCAATTTGGCAAACTTGTCACTCACCCTCAATGTCCCCGATATCCATCAACAGAACGCAAAGAACCCAACACCTCCTCAAAACGCACAAAACCAACAGCCACAAAATCCCACCGTACCAAATCAATACGCAACTCCACCTCAAAATATCAATCCACTGCCAATACCAACTCTACCACAACATCATCATCAACCAATTCCAACCACCACTTACCACACTCCCCAAAATACACCCCCACTCATTCCCGATCCACAAAACTCCACCAATGACCATCACTATACCCAAGTCCCCGGTACCCATCAAAGCAACCCCATATGCGTGGAAACTATACCACATTCTACCCGACCAATATCATGTGCACCGGAACCATCCGAAAAGGACCTGCTCATTAAGAATATGGCCGAAGAACTCAAGAAGTTAACAAGCTGAGTTCAAGGTGTTGAAGGCGATAGAGAAATAGAAGGTTTGAACTATAAAGATCAGTGCATACAGCCCGATGTGGAATTGCCAGAAGGGTACAAGCCTCCCAAGTTTGAAATGTTCGATGGTACAGGTGATCCCAGGGTTCACCTAAGGACCTACTGTGACAAGCTTGTGGGGGTTGGAAAAGATGAAAAGATTTGAATGAAGCTCTTTATGAGGAGCCTTACTGGGGACGCTTTGTCTTGGTATATCAGCCAGAATCCCAAGAAATGGTCCAATTGGGTAAGCATGGTGTCGGATTTTATGGACCGATTCAGGTTCAACACAGAGAATGCACCTGATGTCTTCTACATTCAGAATCTCAAAAAGAAACCTACTGAGACCTTCCGCGAATATGCTACTCGTTGGAGGTCGAAAGCCGCCAAGGTCAGGCCCGCTTTGGATGAAGAACAGATGAATAAATTCTTCGTCAGAGCACAGGATCCACAATATTATGAGAGATTGATGGTCATCGAAAATCACAAATTCTCTGATATCATCAAGCTCGGGGAAAGGATCGAGGAAGTAATCAAGAGCGGATGGTAACGAATTTCGAGGAACTGCAAGCCACGAATAAGGCACTCCAATCAGGCGGCATATCGAAGAAGACAGATGTTGGGGCGGTAATGGTGGCCCAGGGCCCAAAAACTCTACTTACCTACTAGACACCTCCACCTACATACCGAGCATCACCACCTACATACCAAATATCACCACCTACATACCAAGCATCACCACCTACATATCAACCTTCATCTCCCAGATATTCTCAACCAGCCATTATCCATCACACCTACAACTCCCAATCATCCCACTTCCAATCACCACCAGCTCGTCAAAATTATCCAAGGCCAAGACCCAACTTCGACCGCAAGCCACCCAGATAATACACCGCCATTGCTGAGCCTATCGACCAATTGCATGAAAGGTTAAAGGCCGCAGATTATGTCACTCCTGTTCCTGTTGTGGCACTAGAAAATCTATCCCAATGGGTCAATCCGAACAAAACCTGTGCATACCACTCCGGTATGAATGGGCACACTACTGCTGAGTGTCGAACATTGAAGGATAAGATCCAGACACTCATTGACAACAAGGTCATACAAGCAAAGGAGGCCTCACCTAATGTCCGCAACAATCACCTCCCTGATCACAGAGGTAATGGTATACATGTAATAGAGACAAATGAAGAATGGGACCCTGAAGGGTCGATCGGGCTTATTCGGGAAGGCGATGACTCTAAGGTTGTAGTCACACTTACTCCTATCGTGGTTCAGACTCAGGCACCGATCGAGGTTAAGGTAACTACATCAGATCCATTCGAGGTAAAAGTGGCTCCGCCCGCAACCACCCCCACTCCATTTGAAGTAGAAGTGGTCACACCCTTCACTGTGACAGTATAAACCACACCCCTATTCAATTCAAAAGAAATACCCTGGGATTATGTCGCTGAGGCTCGGCGGAAAGGGAAGGCCAAGGTAGAGGAATCCGACGTGGCATAGGGAATGACTACGACCGGAAGAGTCTATACACCTGAACACCTAGGAGGTTCATGTAAGAGGCCGACTGCTAGGCAACCTATCCATTGAGACTGGGCCAGATGACCTG
>NW_017674009.1:0-504 GCF_001879085.1 Nicotiana attenuata
ATGAGTTGGCGATATTTCAGCCCATGAAGGATGCGGTAGCACGTGGCGATCTTTCAGCCGTGCAATGTAGTATGAGGCGATCTTTCAGCCGTGCAGATGCAGTATGTGGCGATCTTTCAGCCTATGAGATGCAGTGTGTGGCGATCTTTCAGCCGTGCAGATGTAGTATGTGGCGATCTTTCAGCCTATGAGATGCAGTGTGTGGCGATCTTTCAGTCGTGTAGATGCAGTATGAGGCGATCTTTCAACCTACAAGATGCAGTGTGTGGCGTTCTTTCAGCCGTGCAAGTGTAGTATGAGGCGATCTTTCAGCCTATGAGATGCAGTATGGGGCGATCTTTCAGCCTATGAGATGCAGTATGCGGCGATCTTTCAGCCATGCAGATGCAGTATGAGGCGATCTTTCAGCCTACGAGATGCAGTGTGTGGCGATCTTTCAGCCGTGCAGATGTAGTATGAGGCGATCTTTCAGCCTATGAGATGCAGTGTGTGGCGATCTTTCAG
>NW_017674009.1:2012-67460 GCF_001879085.1 Nicotiana attenuata
ATGCCACTGTTTATGCTTTTCTATCATTTTCCTCAATATCTTCTTGATATTCTGTTAGCGGCTTCTACGACTCCATTCATTTGAGGCCTGTAGGCTGTGGAATTCTTGTGTCTGATCTTGAAAGTTTCACACATAGCTTTCATCAAGTCGATGTTGAGGTTGGAGCCGTTATCAGTAATGATTGACTCTGGAATCCCGAACCGACAAACAATGCGGTCGCGGACAAAATCAGCCACGACTTTCTTAGTTACTGCTCTGTGAGATGCTGCTTCGACCCATTTGGTGAAATAGTCTACGGCTACCAGGATAAACCTGTGTCCGTTGGAAGCAGCAGGCTCGATTAGTCCAATAACATCCACCCCCCAAGCAGCGAACGACCATGGTGAGCTTGTTGCATGGAGCGCGCTCGGAGGTACCTTTATCATATCTGCATGTATCTGACAGCGATGGCATTTCGGACATACTGGATGTAGTCCGTTTCCATAGTCATCCAAAAGTAACCAGCCCGGAGTATCTTCTTTGCTAAAACAAAACCGTTCATATGTGGACCGCAAGTCCCAGCATGAATTTCCTCTAGCAGCTTGGATGCTTCCTTTGCGTCAACACATCTTAATAGTCCCAAATCAGGAGTCCTCCTATACAGGATTCCCCCGCTGTGAAAGAAGTTGTTGGACAATCTCCGAAGTGTGAGTTTCTGAATAGGATTAGCAAGCTCCGGGTACTCTCCTTTTGCCAAATATTCCTGGATATCATGAAACCAAGGCTTTCTGTCTGCTTCCTCTTCAACATGGGCACAGTAAGCTGGCTGATCATGGATCTTACTAGAATGGGATCAATGAAATTCTTGTCCGGATGCTGTATCATAGATGATAGGGTGGCCAATGCATCATCGAACTCATTCTAGATTCTAGGAACATGCTGGAAGTCCGTCTTTATGAACCTCTTTCTCAATTCCTTTACATGATGCAGATACGGGAGTATCTTGGAATTCTTGGTTGCCCATTCTCCTCGTACCTGGTGTATAAGCAAGTCTGAATCTCCAATCATTAGCAGCTCTTGCACGTTCATGTCAATGGCCATCTTGAGCCCTAAGATGCAGGCTTCATACTCAGCCATATTGTTGGTGCACGGGAACCTGAGTTTGGCAGATACCGGATAATGCTGACCGGCTTCTGATACTAGGACTACTCCTATGCCAACTCCTTTGAAGTTTGCCGCTCCATCGAAGAACATTCTCCAACCGTCATAGGATTCTGCAATGTCTTCTCCTATGAATGATACCTCTTCATCAGGAAAATACGTTTTCAGGGGTTCATATCCTCCATACACGGGGTCTCAACAAGCTGGTCTACCAGTGCCTGTCCCTTGACCGCTTTCTGAGTTACGTAAACAATGTCGAACTCACTCAACAGGATTTGCCACTTGGCTAGCTTGCCAGTGGGCATGGGCTTCTGAAAGATGTACTTCAAGGGATCCATTCTCGATATGAGGTATGTAGTATAGGCACAGAAGTAATGTCTCAGCTTCTGAGCTACCCAAGTCAAAGCACAACAGGTGCGTTCCAATAGAGAATACCGGGCCTCGTACGGGGTGAACTTCTTACTGAGATAATAAATGGCCTATTCCTTTCTCCCTGTTTCATCATGCTGTCCCAGAACGCAGCCGAAAGCTCCATCTAGAACTGCAAGATAGAGTAATAGGGGTCTACTTGGCTCGGGAGGGACTAAGACTGGTGGTGTTGACAGGTACTCCTTGATTTTGTCGAAGGCCTTTTGGCAGTCATCAGTCCATTTGGTAGCGGCGTCCTTCTTCAACATCTTAAAGATTGGCTCACAGATAACTGTGGACTGTGCTATGAATCGGCTGATGTAGTTAAGCCTTCCCAAGAAACTCATCACGTCCTTCTTGTTCTTTGGCGGTGGTAGTTCTTGAATGGTTTCAACTTTTGATGGATCTAGTTCTATTCCTCGGCGGCTCATAATAAACCCAAGCAATTTTCCAGCAGGAACCCCAAATGCGCACTTTGCGGGGTTTAGTTTCAGGTTGTACCTCCGCAATCTATTGAAGAACTTCCTCAGATCTTCCATGTGGTCAGTGGCCTTCTTGGATTTGATAATAACATCGTCCACATATACCTCTATCTCCTTGTGTATCATATCATCGAAAATGGTAGTCATGGCCCTCATGTAGGTGGCCCCTGCATTCTTCAGGCCGAATGGCATCATCTTGTAACAGTACACTCCCCACGGCGTAATGAAAGTCGTTTTCTCAGCATCTTCCTCATCCATCCAGATCTGATGATAACAGCGAAGCAATTTACGAATGACTGTAACTCATGCTTGGCGCAATTGTCGATCAGGATGTGTATATTTGGCAAAGGGAAGTCGTCTTTCGGACTGGCCCGGTTGAGATCCCAATAGTCAACACAGACTCTGACCTTCCCATCCTTTTTCGGCACTGGCACAATGTTGGCTAACCATGTCGGGTATTCCACTACCCTGAGAACTTTAGCTTTGATCTGCTTGTTGACTTCTTCCTTGATTTTCAAACTCATGTCAGGCTTGAACTTTCTGAGCTTTTGCTTTACTGGTGGACACATTGGATCGGTTGGCAGTTTGTGAGCCACAATAGACGTACTCAGACCAGTCATGTCATCATACGACCAGGCGAATATGTCCTGATATTCTTTCAGAAATTCTGTATACTTTTCCTTCTCTGACGGCGATAGGTGAATGTTGATTTGTGTTTCCTTGACGTTTTCTGCATCTCCTAGGTTGACAACTTCGGTCTTGTCCAGGTTGGACTTAGGTCTGTTCTCAAAGTTCTCAACTTCTTTGACAATCTCGTCAGGTATGTCATCTTCCTCTGAATCAATGTCCGTTTGCTACATTGTCGCATTGCATGTCACAGTCATTGGTTCATCAAGATAGGTAATAGTAATGCTGTATTGGTAAAGTAAGGAGAGATAGCAATAAATATTAAATCATAGGAAAAATCAAACATGCTTTTGATAAATTGAATAATTGTTTTGAACATCGACGATCTTATTGCGGGAATTGAAAAATGCGAAAAGAAAATCATTTAGTAAATAAAAATAGTGAATGATGCTTGTTTTAGCCTTGCTACCCCGAGGCTCGTCGGGCTCTGGTTGTTCTGATGGTCCAATTCTTGAGATATGCCCCTCTGCTCACAGCCTGTATGGAAGGGCCTTTCTCCCCCTCCTCTTCGAGAATGACACAACAGTCCATATCACTGTCTTCTAGGAACAAGTTCTTCATTGCTGCAAGCGCTTCTTCTTCATCTGACCCATAAATAACGTCAGCCTGTTGGAAAGTTTGCTCCAAATGCGGTATTGGCTGCTCTAGTGGATAGTAAGGACCGCACCATGGTGGCGACCAGTTGTTGAATTCTTCCCAGATGTAATCATATCCCAAACCGAAGGTAGTGCCATGTTTCTTGAGTTTTATGGGCTTAGAGATTCCTTGGAGATTCTTGCCGAGCCCTTTGCCAGGTTCGTACCCACACCAATTCAGTATACTCTCGATTTTGTTATCCCACCATTTGTCTTTGTCGACAGAATTGACCCGCTCGATGTGGTGGTAAGTTTCTCCACCCAGCTTCCTTCTTCCCCCGATTGCCGGAATGGTTTAGCGACTGTATATAGGGTTGCTACAATCGCCGTGAATGATCACTTCCTAGTGATTCCATTCGAACTTTACTGCCTGATGCAGCGTTAATGCTACGGCCCCAGCAGCATGAATCCATGGTCGTCCTAGCAGCAAGTTGTAAGATTCTTGTACATCTATTACCTGGAAATCGACATCGAACCGGGTTGGTCCCATCTGTAAGCATAGAATAATCTCACCAATGGTGGACCTCTGAGAACCATCGAAGGCTTTCACATTGATCGCTCCGTCTTTTATCTCATGTAGCCCTTTACCCAACTTCTTGAGTGTTACCAGCGGACATATGTTAAGACTGGAACCTCCATCGATCAGGATTCTGGTGATAAAATAATCTTCGCATTGCACGATCATGTGCAGTGCCTTGCTGTGCCCCAGCCCTTCAGGTGGCAGCTCGTCCTCATGAAAGGTGATCTTGTGGCTTTCCAGAACTTGCCCTACCATATTAGCCATTTCCCCGCCAGTGATGTTACTTGGTACGTATGCTTCACTTAACACTTTTAACAGAGCATGCTTGTACGCCTCAGAATTTTGCAGCAAAGAGAGAAGGATATTTGTGCTGGCGTCTTGTTTAACTGGTCGATGACTGAATATTCCTTGGCCTATATCTTCCTCCAAAGGTCATACGGACCTGTCTCAATGAGGGGTGGCCGATTGGAGGCCTGCTTGCTTGATTCAGCTAGGTGTTCAGGGGTATAGACCCTACTAGTTCTTGTCATACCCTGTGCTGTGATAGTTTCTTCAATTCTGACCTTGCCCTTCCTTCTCGCCTTGGTTGTATAGTCCCAGGGTACAACATTTGTATAGAATGGTGGCGTGGTTGACATCGCCATTGGGATCGGCGTGGCTATCCTCACTCCGAACGGAACATGTGCCTTGGGTGGCAAGACTATAACCTCAAATGGTACGGGTGCATTTGTCGGAGACGCGAATTCATCCTCAATTTGTGCTGGTGTCTTTGCGGATGATGTTGCTTCAAACTCAAGTGGTACAGATATGTTCACCTTAGCGCCCTCAGACGGTTGAATCTGGACTATGATTGGATTGAGAGTAATTGTTGGTTTCTTTGGGTCATCACCTTCTGTGATCAACCCGATTGATCCCTCGGGATCCCAGTCATCTTCTATTTCAATCATGTGGATACCTCTACCCTTATGGTCTGGCAGAGGGTTGTTGCGGACATTTGGAGCGGGTTCTTTTGCCACAATGATCTTGTTATCAATCAAAGACTGTATCTTGTCTTTCAAGGAACGGCATTCATCGACGGTGTGCCCTTTCATGCCGGAGTGGTATGAACAGGATTTGTTTGGGTTAACTCACTGAGAAGGATTCTCAAGGGTTGCAGTAGGGATGGGGGTGACATAACCAGCAGCTTTGAGTCTCTCATACAGCTGGTCAATGGGTTCAGCGATAGCTGTATATTGTTTTGGAGGTCTGCGATCAAAATTTGGTCGAGGTATGGGGAAGTTTTGGCGTGCAGGGGGTGATTAATAGTGGGAGGGTTGAGAATTATAGGTTTGGTAGACATGAGCGGGTTGGGAGTATCTAGGTGAAGCAGGTTGATATGTAGGAGGTGGAGATGACTGATAAGTTGGTGGAGGAGCTTGGTATGAGGGTGAGGGTGCTTGGTAATTTGGAGTTGGCTTATATATGAGTGGAGGTGTTGGGTAAGTTTGGTATTTGAGGGGAGACTTGGTCCTTTGAGCAACCATCACGGCCCCTACGTCCCTCTTCTTGGACACACCACCAGACTGTAAGGCCTTATTTGTAGCTTGCAAGGCCTTGAAGTTTGTAACCATACCGCTTTTGATTCCTTCTTCAATTCTTTCACCCAATTTGATAATGTCGGAGAACTTGTTGTTCTCAATCATCATCAGTCGTTCATAGTATTGTGGGTCTTGAGCCCGGACAAAGAACTTGTTCATTTGTTCCTCTTCTAAGGCGGGTTTGACCTTAGCAGCTTCGGACCTCCAGCGAGTAGCATACTCGCGAAACGTCTCTTTGGGCTTCTTCTTCAGATTCTGTATAAAGAACACGTCTGGTGCATTCTCCGTATTAAACCTGAATCTGTCCATAAAGTCCGATGCCATGCCTACCCAGCTTGACCACTTCTTGGGATCTTGGCTGATGTACCAATATAATGCATCTCCTTTCAAACTTCTCATAAACAGCTTCATGCGGATTCTCTCGTCCTTCCCCACTCCAACCAACTTGTCACAGTATGTCCTCAGATGGACCCTTGGATCACCCGTACCATCAAACATTTCAAACTTAGGAGGTTTGTACCCCTCGGGCAGTTCGACATCAGGCTGTATGCAAAGATCCTCATAGTTCAGCCCCTCGATTCCTTTGCTTCCCTCGACGCCCTGAATCCGGCTGGTGAGTTTCTTAAGTTCCTCGACCAAGTTCTTGATAAGCAGATCCTTTTCATCAGACTCAGGTGTGCATGATGAAGGTTGGGTAGGGTGTGGCATGGTATCCACATAGATAGGATTGTTGTGGTGGTCTGGTGTATAGGTGTGGAAATGGTCGTTCGCGGAGTTCTGAGGTTCTGGGATGAGTAGTGGAGTGTTGTTTGGGGTATGGCAGGTGTTACATTGGTTCTTTGGTGGAGCAACGGGATGATTATGTTGTTTTGGGATATTTTGAGGAGGTGTAGGGTTTTGAGTGTTAGGGAAGTCGACATCCGGGGCGCTGAGGGAAAATGACAGGCTTGCCAGGTTCCGAACCTGATCGAGCTCTTCCTGAAATTTCAACAGTTTCTGTTCAAGTTGTGACACATTCTCATTTGGAACCCGAATACCATGGCCATCAGCGGCCTCGACCCGTTCAGCTGTGTTTTCCTTCCTGATGTTGTTCAAATCTTCCATCTTGCCTTTGTTCTTGCTTTTAACAGGATTAAGAGGAGGAGTGGGTGGAGGCCCCTGGATCTTTTGAAATAAGATGATGATGCCAGAGTGCACGAACTAACCTTTGGGGAGGGGAAATAAAAAACGGAAATTAAAACAAAAGGTAATCAAGTTAGTGAGGATTATGAAAAGTATTGCAATATTTAAACACATAGTGCGCGAATGTAAAACGTGTCCTAATTTGGGGAACCTCTTTTATGCCCGAGGTAGGCCTTGCGACAAATTGATTTGGAGAACTTAGAATGCTAAATGCCTCATTTTATTGATAAAAAATAGGCTAATCTTAAAACGATATTAGATAAGCAATAAATAGAAGTCACTAATGGCCACTAGCCTTATTACATTCATAAAGCGAAAAAGGTAAACTCCTATCTATTTGGTCCCGGAAGGACCTTCCCCAGACTCGGCATCCCTGGATCCGTGAAACAGCTGCCCCAATTCGCGAAGTCCCAGCAACGGGTATGCTCTGGCTAGATGTCCACCTTCGGTCCCTTCAGCCATTTGACAGTCTTCAACCCTTTTGAGAATCTCCAGGAGGGGTAGTAGATTACCCAGATATCTTCTGACGAGGGTTTTGTCACTAGAATGCAAATCTTCCCACCAACTCAGCAACCTTGGGTGGATGTTGGTGACCATGCCGAACCTGGGGACTTCGTGCCTCATATTTCTGCAAGACAAATAAGGTTAGGCCCTTACCCCCACCAGACTCGACTATTTAATATCAACAATTAGCAGGAAGCATTCACTTCTCCAAATAATGCACAGAACGTGATGATATCCGTTTGGGTTTTAGGGAAACCCAGTGGACTTTGGACAAGGCTATCTTAAAGGATCATTATGTGGACAACATAACTGACCCGGCTAGGTTTGACTATGATGCATGCACAATTTAACAGAGTAAGGTTTCTATGGGGTTTTAGGCTGGTACCGTTGAGCGGACAACTCAAGGGGGAAGGCACGGAACTGTCGACTGCACCGCTGATCGACTGGTTTTACCGCAAATTTGCCTTTCCGAATTTAGGGGGTAATGATATAGGAAGAGCGCAACTACTCATCAAGCGTTGCTATAGTATTTGTTCGGCACGAGTGAAGTATGATGTTGAGCATGATTATGCAATAATTAAAGCATGTTGAGATGTATTTGCACGTTAAGAAAGCAATAAATACAGCAGTTTTATAATTTAAAGCAACAATAAAGGAAGGAAACAAGAAAGATATGTCAGTTTCGCTTTTGAAAAGAAATTAAACAAGTAATTGCACATAAAGGGGGTACAAATTCACAAGAACAATATGAAATGGTAAAAGCCTAAAAAAAATTCCCAGCAGAGTCGCCATGCGGTCGCGCCCCTTTTTCCCTCCGTGGAGAGGAGTCCGGGTTTCGACATTCATGGAGGTGTAATGACTCATTTCCTTTTGGGAATTGGGTATTGCGTTTTTGAAGAGTCGCCACCTAACGATTTTTAAGGTGCGTTAGGGCACCTACAGGGTTTATCTACAACTACGTTTGATAACCAGAGATAGGGTAAGGGCTTGAAATTATACTGAGGGGAAGGTGTTAGGCACCCCTCAGGATCCACTAGTGTGGTTCCAAGCCAGAAAATTTTTGTAAAACGATCAATAAAAAAAAGCAAGGTTTTGAAAAGAGTTATAATCTAAGCATGCTTATGAATGTAAAAGGGGTCCTAGGTTTGTTTGTAATATGGATCACATCAGTACAATGTCCGGTAATCACTCCTTAGAAAGGGGCTACGCGTGGCATTAGCGCACCGGTCATCATATCCATATCTACCCTTTCCCACCCCGTGAAGGTAATTAAAGCGAGGGTTGGTCTCGATTCTTATTGCATGCTATTACTCGTCCCTTCCTATCAGTCCCGGAGGTTAGGACTCTTATCCTATAAGAAGGAGGTTCTAGGCAGACCCTCAGGTTTAAAGGCAAAATACTAAGGCGACATACAAAACAGGTAGGACTGCATTTATAGGGGGAAAACACAGAAAATGAATAGAAGGTTCAGATATACCTCCCCAGATAATGCACATAGACAGCATGACTTATACACAATTAAGGTATGAAAATCCTAAAGTAGGGTGTTTGAGTGATAACATCAGAACCAGATTTATCACATGACTCAGAAAAGAATTCTGAATCAGGTTTGCCTACTGATTTTAACAATTGATAATTAAACAAAGAGAGTTCCAATTTTATTAAAGTTATTACGTAAGGATTGCCTAGGCGTAAAGCGATATATAGCAGTTATTCCAAGTTATTAAGAGCAGTTTGGAGATTATTTTACCCTAAGAGCATGCTGTTCTAGTTGCAGAGATGGTTACCAATTTTTTATTCAGAAGCATCACAATATGAAAATTATTACTTTACTACCTTTCATGAATCAGTAATTAACTAGGAGTTTTTAAGCAAAATGTAAACAGGATCCTAGAACATGGTATCTAATATGCAAATTGCAAAGGTTGTGAAAAAAACAAAATCCCTAAGGCATGATTTTTAAATGTACATAAGAGTTGCAGGATTTTGAAATAACAGCCTTTTAACCAGTGATGTTATTGCCCTAGGAGCAGGATTTCTAAGTGATAAAGTATGGACTAATGAATGAAGTGCTGAACTGAGAAACAAAGGTCCTAAGAGCATGATTTCTAATGCATAATGAATCCTAAACATGGTTTCTATTGCACAATTAGGAATATAAACCTAATGACATGCTTTCTACCCTTTAACAACTATAGCATGCATATTTCCCCATCCCTTTTCACTAGCGACCCCAGTACTTGTTTACAAATTATTACAGACCATGTGATTGAATTACATAAGCAGAAATAAAAACTAAGAAGTTACAACTATAGGAAGCATGATTCTGACTTCCTCTCTGAGTTACGTAATAAACCACCTCAAATGCTAATATTGTTCCAAAGCTTTCCCTCATACCTGGGTGTGTCAAAGTTCCCTAAGGACCTCAAGGGATCGCAGGCAGTGCTCACACCCGGATTGCATAACCAAGAGTAGGTGCAGTGCGGAAGGGCCAGCCCTTATGTGTCCAGGTTCAGAGGGAGCTCAAGGGTCCCAAGGCAAGGCTCACACAAGAGGGGCAGAACCTAATGATCTAAGAGTGCATGTGAGAGTTCTTGAAATAGTTTTTAAAAAAAAGCATGTTGAGACAAGTTTGTAGAACAACAGAAGAGTTTTGAAAGGGGCCAACGGATAGGAGCAACAAAACCACAGAACAAGTTCAGGGAGGGGTACATGCTTCAGCAGTTACAAACAGGGAGTAGGGGGTTGGGGACGTAGAAGACCCAAAACAGAAACACATAATTAGTCATGAATCAAGTACATTAGAAGACATGCTAGTTGAGGGACACAAGCAGGAACAAGTAAACATATTTGAGCAAAAGAGGGCAGAATTTTAAGCATGTTGAGTAAAGCAGTAAACAAAAAGTGCAACAACATGAGCAATTAAGTCAGTGCAGAAAGAGACAGTGCTCGACAACAAGGGAACACATAGGTTTGAGTTTCAGAATTTAAACTAGGGACATACCAGTTGAAGAAGCAAAGTGCAGGAAAAGAAAAGTAAAGCAATCAGAATTCCACAGTCTAGCCTTGGCTTTCAGCCGGCTAGACAAAGCAGGAGCACAAGTAGTAGAGAAAGAAAGAGAGTTTGAATGTGTAAGTGTGTGTTTTGAACTCAGTTGTTCGTGTGTTTAGAGAAGAGAGGGTAAGGTATTTATAGCTTTGAAAACGAGTAGAAAATAAGGTAACAAGTAAAGTTTTAACACAAGTATGTAAATAATCAC
Source organism: Nicotiana attenuata (assembly GCF_001879085.1). Classification (NCBI taxonomy): domain Eukaryota; kingdom Viridiplantae; phylum Streptophyta; class Magnoliopsida; order Solanales; family Solanaceae; genus Nicotiana; species Nicotiana attenuata. Next base: position 12,408 of record NW_017674009.1, read on the forward strand.
AATCAGAATCCCATTAGTACAAGTACTTTCCTTTAATCAAGGAATTACTGCTTAACGGATACTAACAAGATAATTAAGGAAAGAAAAATCAATTTGAAGAAGATTGATTTTTGACCATATAAGGGATAGTAAGAATATATAGCATACAATTGAGTCTAAGTACATAATATACTTAATTTGGGGAAAGGATTCAGCAGGGGTGAAACAACAAATAAAGGAATGAGAATCAATTAACTTAATCAAACGAGTAAAATTAGGGGTTTATAAGAAAATCTTGCAATCAAACCATAACTTGAGGAAATCAAGATCAATCAAGAAGGAATCATAATTCTGCAATTCAGCATATAAATAGAAAAGAATGAACAGGCGTATCAGACATGCAGGGTCAAGCATATTGACAGAAAGGAGCAAACTAGATGAACATAGACGTACAGAAGCGACATGAATAGGCTAAGGATTACCCAAAGCATGGTAATCAACAAGGTCAAACAGTCATGGCTCACACATAGGACAAAAATGAAGAAATCAGTCTAACACATAGCAACATGTAAAGGAGATCAAACCAACACATAGAAACAAGTAAAGAAAGTATTTAAACTCGTAGTAACAAGTGAGGAAAATTTTAGGAAATTAGGGTTTTAACAAAGTTGAGTTAAAAAGCGGTAAGAAATCATAATCATTCAAGACAAACAAAGAAAAAAAGGAAAAGAACCCAATCAAAACAGGCATATAAACAAATAAACAAGGACAGCTCCAGAACCCCGGATAAAACAAAAGATCCTTAGGGTTTTCAACACGATGAGCCAGGTAGGAGAAAACATAAACAAACCATTTAAACATAGTAAAATCATAAGACAACACTGAAAATCAGAAGAGAAATCTTTTTAAAAGAGATTTAAGAAAAACCCTAATTGTTGAAGACGAAGAGTCATTTTTGAAAAAAATCGGAGAAACCTTTAAGGAAAGCACTTAAGAGGTTCATAACATACACAGATCTAAGACAGATTTGAAGGAAAAATCGGAAAGTCTTTAAAGTTAGGGTTTTGGAGAACCCAGGAAAACTTCGAGAAATTACCGGTCTAGCCAGAAAAGTCACGGATCTTACTCGAATGGCCATGGATGGCCGGAAAATGGCATGGGAAACCATGGAAGGGGAGTGAACCGCTTCTGGTTCACTTGAAGGCCTCAAAACAGTGACGCATGTTCAAGAGGGAACCATAAGTCTGGTAGGTGGTGAGATCACCATAGATTCAGGCAAGGAGATGGCCGGAGAAGGCGAGTGAAGTTCATCGGAGAGGAGGGGAAGGGAGAAGGTTCTAGAGAGAACCAGAGATAGAGAGAGAAAGATGAAAGTCGGCTGAGTGGAGAAGTGAGAGGGTTTGGGGGGTCGTTTGGGTTTAATTTAGGAAGGGGAGCTGGGGACTGTTGATCCGAATGATCAACGGTCCAGATTGAATGGGGTAGGTGGGGATCCGGGTTTGGGATTGGTCCGGTGGGTTTTCAATTGGTTTAGGGTCCGGTTTTAATTAAAAATTGGGCTGGGAAATTGGGGTTTGATTTAGTCTATAATTGAAATACAAATGGACTGTTATTTAAATAGCCAGTTTTCCCTTTTAATTTATAAAAAATAGTAAATAGTTTTTTGAAAAATAAATTTAAAGTACCAAAGTGATTTATAGTACATAATTAACAATTTAAAAATATAGGATCCAATTTTATGCGTATAAAACATAATTAAACCTTAAATGACTAATATTGCAATTATGTGCAATTTAGCTTTAAAAATACTAAATATAATTGTAAAAATATGTAAAATTGGCCTTAACCATATTTTGGCATAAATATAAAAATCCAATAGAAGAATTCTCAAGATAATCATCTTGGAAATAATTATTGGGTATTTTATGGATAAAAAGGGGAAAATAAATCAATTTAAACCTTTAAAAATTATGGAAAATAATAAAACACTTGGACATGCTTATGTATGCATATATATGCTATTTTGAAGTTATTTTTTATATTAAACATATATAGGGAAAAATTGGGTATCAACACTTAGGGGAGTAGAGGTGAATTAGATGAAAGAAGGTGAAAGGCAACTGAGCTTAATTAGCCAAATACCTTAAACATGCGACTGCCCTCCATACAATAGGGCCAATTTGTCCTAAACATACATTGAAGAAGCGGCAGAATTCAATGATAACTGGATCAATAGGGGGTCTAAAGTCCAAAGTAAAAGGGAATGTATACACGAAAGAAAAATCAGCCTTGAAAGAAGTAATCCTTTGATTTGCATTAGGAATAAGAATTGGGAAGTCAAACCTCCAATGACAATCCCTACGGACAACAGAGATCAAACCTTCAGTAATTTGTGAAGGATAAACATCGGCACGATCATGAGAAGACATAGAGGAAACCTGGTTTCTAATTGATTCTCTATCATTATAAAAAGAAAGTTCAGAAGGAATAATTTCGTCTACTGTGGGTTCACGGACTGGTTCATTAGGGTCCTACTTCTGACAGAAGATCTATGTGGAAGAGAAGCCCTAGTTCTAGAAGAAGAAGGAGGAGTAGAACTAGGAAGAGGCAAAGAAGAACCTCGAATGGAAGTTGATCCCAAACTACGTAACCTACCTCATCTCCTGCTCCTAGTTGGACCAAGAGGAAGTTCATCTACTATGAGTACTTTTCGAGGATCAGGGTTTGAAGAAGACATAGCTTTACGAAGAAGAAAGGAAGATTGAATTGTCAAAGATGGAAAACTTTTCTATGAAAGAAAAGACAAAGGATATATTTATACTCAGAAGCAGCGGTCAAACAAAAAAGGTAATGATGGGAACATCATAATAAAAACTGTCACTTCGTGATTGATGAAGCCGTAAAAAAGCCATAAAAGACGCTGAAGGATTGCAAAACCAACAAAAAGATGCCACGTCTCACGAGCATTAAATGGAAGTGACATTCGAAGCGTCAGTTCTGGAGAAGGTATAATGATATATGAAATGGCGGAAAAAATTTCCACTTTAATGAGATCCACTTCCCAAATATTCAATTGCTGAATATATGGCAAGTGGGGGGACTATCTGTATTGGGAAAAATCAAATTAACATTTGGAATTAATTATGTGCTGACATGTCAAGGCACGTGGATCAATGGAAGAAGGACAGATGGCAAAGAGTATTCAAAGAGTCGCGAACCTTAACAGGAACGGGCAAAGATTCAAGAGAAAAAAAGGAACGGTTAATGGAATATCTTAATGATTTGAAGAGAAGACGGAGGAATGAACCTAGTTAGCAAAAAGTACAGATACATATTATCTACAATTAATGAGCATCAATGAGAGGAAACGTTAGAGAATCTTCACGAAACAGTTACGATTGTCGATTATAATGTTACATTAATGTTATTAATTGATCATAATGGCTCTATTATGAGAGGGAAGTAATGTAGTACTTAGAAATAGCTATAAAAGGAGAGAAATAACATTTGTATGGGACACACTGATGGTGACTGGAATATACTTATTTTCATTGCGTTAAATTTGATTACTTTGTTACTCTTTCAGTTCAAATTTTCTTTTCTTGTTACACATTTATTTCTTTATTCGATTATCAGTAACCCGAGTTCTTCTAAAATTACGCATTGACCGAAATCCTTATTTTCTAGTTAAACACTTACATCATTCAAATAAAAAAAATATAACTACAATAGAATACAACTTAAATACAATTAGAATAAAACTTTAATACAATTTCGTAAGTATATTATATGTATTTTGTAAAAGATTTGTATATATTTTGTATGTAGTGTGTTCTTCTCCCTCTCTGAAATTTCAATCAAAATATCCTCTTTTAATACAATTTTGATACATATCAATAACTTTATGTAAAAAAGATAGTATTTATAAATTACATACAAAATTATACAACGATTCATACATTATACAACTATTTTTCAACTTTCGTACATCATTCAAATAAAAATATATAGAACTACAATAGAATACAACTTAAATACAATTAGAATACAACTTTAATACAATTTTTAAATATATTGTATTTATTTTGTAAAAGATTTGTATATATTTTGTATATAATGTGTTCTTCTTCCTCTCTGAAATTTCAATCAACATTTTCTCTTTCAATACAATTTTGATACATATCAACAACTTTATGTAAAAAGATAGTATTTATAACTTAAATAAAATTTTCATACAACGATTCAAACATTAAACAACGATTTTTCAACTTTCATACATCATTCAAATAAAAATATATATAACTACAGCAGAATACAACTTAAATGCAATTAGAATATAACTTTAATACAATTTCGTAAGTATATTGTGCCATGTGTTCTTCTTCTTTCTTCTTTCTTCTTCTTCTTCTTCTTCTTCTTCTTCTTCTTCTTCTTCTTCTTCTTCTTCTTATTCTTATTCTTATTCTTATTCTTATTCTTATTATTATTATTATTATTATTATTATTCTTTCTTCTTTCTTCTTTCTTCTTCTTCTTCTTCTTCTTCTTCTTCTTCTTCTTCTTTCTTCTTTCTTCTTCTTCTTCTTCTTCTTCTTCTTCTTCTTCTTCTTCTTCTTCTTATTATTATTATTATTATTATTATTATTATTATTATTATTATTATTATTATTATTATGTAAAAAGATAGTATTTATAACTTAAATAAAAATTTTCATACAACAATTCATACATTAAACAACTATTTTTCAACTTTCATACATCATTCAAATAAAAATATATATAACTACAGTAGAGTACAACTTAAATGCATTTAGAATAACTTTAACACAATTTCGTAAGTATATTGTATGCCATGTGTTCTTCTTCTTCTTCTTCTTCTTCTTCTTCTTCTTCTTCTTCTTCTTCTTCTTCTTCTTCTTCTTCTTCTTCTTCGACGACGACGACGACGACGAGTTTCAATCTGAAATACACCCTCAAAATTAAGATATACACTCCAAACAATATTTCCAATTGTTTGCAACAACACCCAATCCAAATAAATAATGGTTTTTGAAAACCCAAATTCGAATTCAAAGATTCAATGATTTTTGATTAAAAGTAGAGAACGTCAAAGAAAGAAAAATTGGAAAAATAACAGAGAATGAGAGATAGAGAGACGGAGAGAGAGAGCGCAGGGGAGAGAGACAAAGAGAGAGAGAGATAGAGAGCAGGAGAGAGAGAACGGGGATGAGAAATAACTGATTCCTTATTTAATTTTTAATATAAAATGGATACTTATTTAAAACTAATTTGTATATAATTGATAAATTGTATATAACCATATAATTAAGTTAAAACTTGATTATGAAGGATAATAAAGTTTCATATGTAGTATAGGAAGGTCCTCTTCTACACCGAAAATCATATGGGCCCTTAAGAAGTAGTCCAATAATGAAGTGAAGCTAACTGGTTAAATCGGGCCCATAAAGGAGGAACCCTTGGACAAAATTTACCATAATTTCATCCTCAAAGTAAAGCTGTAGCAGAACCCTTTACAGAGCGAGCCATGCCAGGTCCCATCATCGAAGAAGTTGAGGTCGAGAAGAAGGTTCAGGTACTTTCATTTATCTTCTCGAGTCTTTGTCCCCCAAAATTTTTGAGTGGCATAATAGATTAGTTGCTCCATTTTAATGGTAACGTTATCTTCGTTGATATTGTGGGCCACAGGATGAGGAGTTCATAGTGGAAGATGTGAAAGAGGAAGACGACAACGATGATGATGATGATGCGGTTGATTCGGACGACGATGATGACAAGGAAGAGGATGCCCAAGGTGTTGTTTCTCTACTCTTGTTTTTTGCCTCTGTATTCGTGTTTGAATTTTCTTATATTGTTTTCAATTTTTTCGCATTTCCAGTCCCTAATGAGGGGTCACGGTTGCAGTAGGTTGATCGATAGCATAAAAATTGCGCATAATATGATGAATCGTCTAAATTTTGGGAATTAAATAGAGGATTCCATAAAAATTGTGTTTGAGGCTATGTTGATTGATTACTTGAGGTGCTGATTCTGATTTGGTCCGTCACTGCTACCTCTAGTTTGTGAAGTTGCTACTGCGACTTCAGAATCCTTTTGTAGATCACATAGGATTTCATGCACAGAGTTTTGGATTGGCTAAGCTCTTTTGGTACTTAATTAGTAACTGAACCGTTTGGGGCTAATGTAACTTCTGCAGTTTATTTTGGTTTCTGTTCTAATAGTTCAAATGCATATTATGACATTGTTCCTAGAAGGTTTTAAAAGAAATGGATGCTACAGGGTTAATTTCCTAACAGCAAATTCATCTACTTTATAGTAGTCATTGCTGTATGAACTGATTGGGCTTAGGTAATTTTTCGTAATTCAATTTGGAATGTTGACTAATTCTTGTTTGGAGGCAGGTTCTGAAATATGGATAATACTGTCCTACATTTTGGATTTGGCTGTTTACATGCTGACAGAATATTAGAGCCACTGCCCACTAGTGTAATTTTTGGTACGCAGTTGTAACTGCTAGATGCAGTCTCCTTCTTAGAGATATGAACTAGCAGACATGTTTGTATACTTGCTAGTCATTTTTTTTATTTGTTTCATTTTGTGAACTAATTCTGTTTTCCTGTTTAATGCAAGTCTAATTTAGGTTTCTAATTAGTTACTTTGTTGATGTACACATTTGCTCCGCTGCGCATGTTTGGGGCCATTACCTAGTTGTATCATATATTTGATAGACATGCCAAATCAAATGCTCAGCAGTCTGTGACATCGATGGTAATGCGTGTTCAAACTTTTTCCATCAATGACAGGTGGTAATGAAAGTTCCAAGCAGAGCCGGAGTGAGAAAAAGAGTCGTAGAGCCATGTTGAAACTTGGCATGAAACCTCTTACAGGTGTTAGCAGGGTCACTATTAAGAGGACAAAAAATGTTAGTTTCCTCATTATATCCTTTCATCTAGAAAATTCGGCTATTAATTTTTGCTGACTAGTTCGATAACAACTATTGCAGGTCTTATTTTGCATCTCAAAACCAGATATCTTTAAGAGCGCACATTCGGAAACCTATGTCATATTTGGAGAGGCTAAGATTGAAGATTTGAGCTCTCAGCTGCAGACACAGGCAGCGCAACAGTTTAGGATGCCAGACATGGGATCTGTTATGTCTAAGTCAAATGTCTCTCCCTCTATTGCTGCTGCTGAGGCTGATGAGGAAGCAGAAGAAGAGGTTGATGAGACGGGGGTTGAACCTCGAGACATTGAGTTGGTTATGACACAAGCAGGTGTGTCCAGGAGCAAGGCAGTTAAGGCATTGAAGACCAACAACGGGGACATAGTTAGTGCCATTATGGAATTGACAACATAAGCAAGTTTATATTACCTTCCTATTGTTGCTCCATCATGATTTTTGCAGGTTCTCTTATATTATTTTTTGTTGTCACCTAATGGGCACAGCCCATTGAGCAATTAGATTGTGTTTTGTGCAATTGAACTCAATCAGTTCTATCAAGAAAAATGCGCTTTGTTCGTTTTATATGATTAATATGATTTGGTTCAATTTATCTTACACCATTATTTTGTACTTGTGTACTTATCAATCCTATGAGGAAAGTAGTTAAACTTGCATCTGGTCATCTTGAGATTGTTATCGCACTCCTTTCTCTTGAAACAATTATCTTAAACTTTTTCTATGATTATACAAACAAACCTTTTGACATATGTTAACGTGGAATTTTTTTCCGCTTATACTATCTTTCAATTGCATACAGATGTTACAGAAATATTATATATAAATTCTGTCCTACGCAAAGAAGCCAGTAAGACTGCTCCCTTGTAAAATTTAGCTGAAAATGAATTTGGTCCTCGAAAAACAAGCTCCAGATTCATCCAGGAGCTAGTCAATCAACATCTATTCTTTAAAACCCAGTGGCAATTGTGAAGATTGCTTTTGACTCCGTTCTATAAACTAAATCACAATCTGATGTACACAGACATGTTTCAATCAAGAGACTGGGTTAAGTTGCTCGTATAGACTTGCAGAGCTACTTGTTACAAAGAAGGATACAATAGTAGATGCCTATAAGTGAAACTTGAAACTGAGGAAGGGGGTGGAGAAACCTAAAAATTGATGAAAGAACTTGTGTTAAGATGCAACTACAAATTAGACAAGTTATGCAAAATGAGTAAAGGGAGAAAAACATAATTAGCCAGTCATATATCTTCTTAAACACCGACTGGCCATACACTTTTATCAACCCAAAATAGCCAACGAAAATAGCCAGACAAATGACTTTTATCCTAACCTAGTAAAATGACTAAGATAATGCTTTTTGTAAGCCCTACACATTAGTTAAAAGGCCAAAGGATTGTTTCTATTTTAAAAACAAGACGACCCAAAAGAAAAATTATATAAGTACCACTGAACTAAATAGATGCAAGGGCCTTGACTTGATTCGTTCTTTTATAGTTAAAGTAGCATGGGCTAGCCAGTTTTCGGATTGGTCATTCAAAAATAGCCAGCGTTTGTCAAGTCATTGAAAAATAGCCACTATTTTTGCTGCAACAGAGACCGATCCAACATAATATACTGGAGTTTGGTGCACCTGTATATGAACTTCCAGCATATTATGCTGGACCGGTGTACTTTCTGGCTCCAGTATAATATCCAGTATATTATTCTGGAATTCCAGTATATTATGCTGGAATATTTTTCGGATTTTGAACAGTGTTGTCGTTTAGATTTATCTTTACATGAAAAGTGGCTAAATTTCAATGACTTTTGAAACTGTGGCTATTTTTGAATGACCACTTGTAAATCTGGCTAATTTTGAATTTCTCCCATATATGTACAAGGTGTCTATTAAGAACAACCAAAAGAAGAATTAAAGAGTGAAGCAAACTGAAAAAAAAAAATTGGGGAAGAAGAGGCGACAACGACCCGGTAAAATCTCACAAGTGGAGTCTGGATGGGGAAGAAGAGAGAAACCTATAAAATTTACTCTTTACGATTTTGGTATACTCATGTATATATAAACATTATATAGGGGATACATTAATTATATACTGGGGCATCCTTCTACATAGTCGAATGATTTGTGATTAGAACTATAACAAGAAAAAGACATCTCAAACTCTGTGTAGAAGGAGCTTTGTGGAAAACGATCTATGCGTAGAAGGAGCTCTGCATAGATTTAGGTTCTAGATTTGTTTACGCCTAAAAAAATTAGATTTTTAATGTAAAAATTAGGTAATTAAAAAATAATGGGGCTATTTTTAGTTTATTGCTAATATGAGCTGCTAGTCTAGCTAATTTTTCACTGAGTAAAGAGGAAAAAACATAAATAACCAGTCATGTTTCTTCTTAAACTCCAACTGACCATACACTTCTATCAACCCAAAAGAGCCACCAAAAATAATCGGACAATTGACTTTATTCTTACCTTGTAAAATGACTAAAATAATGTTTCCTGTAGGCCCTATACATTAGGCATTTAATACGGCGTAATAGACACACGAAATTATCTTTCAGCTAAGGGTACTGTTGAATTAATGAACAAGCAATTACTTACCAAAGATTCTTCTTTCTATCTTAAGAACAATACAACCCAAAAGAAAAATTGATATATAAGCACCAATGAACTAAATAGATGCAAGAACCTTGACTTGATTTGTTCTTTTATATGTAAAAGGTGTTGTTCGCAACAAATTTTCGTAATACGAAAAATAAACTGCAACAAAAATAATATGAAGAAAAAAGTGATTTTATTGATAAATATTCGTGAGTACAATTCTATGTATCCCTTGATTCTCCTCTCTAAAATTTTCCATGATTCGAGGGCTTGAGAAGCGTCTTTCTCGAATGTAGGATGATGCAGACCTCCTTGTGATGTATTTAATCGCCAAGAACGTCGAGCAGCACTTTGTTGTTACGGGTTGATCTCCGAGAAGAACTCCGTTGATTACTCCTTTGTTTAAGAACTAAGCACTTGATGATTGATCTCTATGTTTGTGGATGCCCTCACCAATTGCGGAGTGTTCTTCTCCAACTCTGAATGTCCTCTAGAGAGTTATGTAACCCCTCTATTTATAATGGTAGATGATGGACAGTCCAGCTACATACGAACTCTCTTGCTTGATTCTGATTGGTTCATGTGAGTCATCAATCTTATCACATAAGCTATGTGATAAGTTTGCTTGTGATTGGCCAAGACATGTCATTTTAGACACTTGGCAACTCTTGATTGGTCACTGTTTTCAACTGGGATTGCCACATAATTTAACACGTGGCATCATCTTGTTGGCCTTGAGTTGACTGGACATGCCATGTCACTTGACACATGCCATGAGCCTGGGCCTTAAGATGAAATGGACCTTGGACTTGAAATTAAAAATGGACTTATTAATTTGTGAAGTCCAAATTAATTATTCGACCCAAAGTAATTTAGAATTTACTCCAAATTTTGTATGGACTAAACTTAATAATTTTTACATGTCTACAGATGCCCCTACTTCAAAGTTTGTTAAAGTAGACTTGATCAACTGTAAAAACGAAATTTGAAGTACCGATAGAGCCGAGAATCTTATTGTTTAGATATTGTTCCACTCTATTTCTCACTAATTGGCACTTTAAAATTGCACACAGTTAAGTAATTCGCAGAAATTCTCTTTTAAAAAAATTGGCAAAGTCCCAAATACAATCCATATGTTAGCGCATATCTGCAGGTATACGAATGTCCAACTTCCACATTAGGATTATTTGTAAGGACTTTATTAGATCATGCTTGGAACTTGTAAGTAGGAGAATTTGGCTCCACTTAGCTTGATTTTAACAAGAAGTCAATATCTTAGTGCACATTACAGCTCCCCACAGTAAATCAGTTGCAACAGTGGTTACGTGGCTTTAAGCAATTCATTTCCGAAAATTGCAATCGGTTTAAAGACTTAGCATGAGACACAACTCCAGCTTGAGAAAGATAAGCTACTAAAATTGCAATTTTATCGGTTCCGCTGTTACCGTATTTCATTCGAATTCGATTTAGTACTCTTGATAACCCATGGAGCTACTTCCGAGTTAGATTACAAGTAAACTTCTGCGCCTATAAAAGGGAGTCAGACCTATCCTTGTACCATAACTCAATTTTCAGCCTTCCACAGCCACCGTCAGCCTCGTTGGACGCAGGTGTGATGGTCGATTTTTCTTCTAGCGTCCTTTTCCTTCTGAAGTTGGATGCTGCGCAAAAATTAAGTAGCAACCTTTAATCCTCCTGGTATCTTGGTTGGAGATCCCTGTTGCTGTCTATAGTCCACCGAAGAAGAATGTGACGCCGGCTCTGTTGGAGATAAACGTGAGTTTATTGACGATGGAACTGAAGGATATATCACGGGCAAAAAAAAAAAAAAACAGCAGTGACGGTCGATATTGAAGCTTGACGAATGTGATGTTAGGGACTTAACACATGATTTATTGGTCGAGGACAGAGATGCAGATCCTTAATCTCAACTTTTGCTTCTATACTGATTTTATTTTCCTAATCTTAACCTTTCTTTGCTCACTTTATATTCATGCCGACTTCCCCTTCTTTTTTTTTCAAGGTGGCCAATGGAAAATTCTTGTATAGATTTCAAACCGAAGCAGTGCTCGAACATTTGATTGCCTACAATGTGCTGCTGGCGATGTTTGCCATGACGAATTGAAGCAGCGTGCCATTGGTACCGATACTTACTGACAAATTGAAACTTCATGCCGTGACGCCAATCAATCATGTGGAATCAACAGCTTCGTATCGCTGGTAACGTATCTACAGAAACTTCGTGTTGTTGGCATCGAGAACTTTCGAAGTATTTTTTTTTGAAGGCTCATGAAAGAGTACTAGCGGTCTTCGATTTGCCTAAGAGATGCACGAGATGCCTATATGACTTGCAGCGAAACACTCGTCTATTTGTTGCGGCTTGGCGAGAGAATAACATGAAGTATCCTTTCAATCTCGGCGATAAAATCCCTACTCTTAGAGGCTTCAAGAGACCGTATTCCATCATTGCCGAGCGAACATGTGCCACATCGCATCTTTGCAGGTTGGCGAGAGGGACAACTGGAGTAGGCCTTTCCGACTTCAGCGAGCAAGCACCTGGCGCGTCTCTGCTACTTTGACTTTATAGCATTTCATGCTTGCATTGAAAAAATGGTATCTCGACCTAGGAGTGTCCAAACTGCAATCCGCTTGGTTATGCAGAATCAAAACTTGCACCACAGCGTCATATCCAAAATTTAGGGCCAAATTCCATCAGGACAAGTCGGAATGAACTTTTGAAGGCGATGCACAAGTCTGTCATTTCGGCTTCACAGCACTGCATGCTGTCATTGGAACGCACATATCTCAAGCTAGGAACGTCCAAATCGCTAGCTGTCTGAGCCACTGGAAAGAAGACTCAGAGATAAGGAAATCCCCAAAAATCATGGAAGGATTCGTAGTAGATTAGCCGCGGCAATATTTTGAAATTCACCAATCTGTCTGCCGAACTCGTTATTCAGCTTTATGTGCACTCGTGGAAAAAATTCATATCTCAATCTACAAGTGTCGGAATCGCAAACCATCTGTGCCATTGGAGAGAACACTAAAATTACTGCAATACTCGAAGATATCATGGACGAACTCATTTTCGGATTGCCCGCAACAGTAGTTTGAAATTGCTCCTAACGTCTGCCGCACTTGCGATCCAGCTTTGCGCACTTTTGTAGAAAACTTCATATCTCAAGCTATGGGTGTCGGAATCCCAAGACGTCTACAACATCGGAAAGATAAGTTCGAGACCTACAACACCTAAAAATATCGCGGCAAGAAATCCTTTTAGATTGGTCGCGATATTACTTTGAAGTTGCTCCTGATCGATGTCTATCTTACGTTTGTTTCTGCTTTGCACACTCCTGTCGAAAAATTCATATCTCGAGCTAGGAGACTCCAAATTGTGATCCGTTTGCGCCATTAGAAAGTACACTCATAGAGCTACAATACATATGAGTTTCGTGGCAGAACTCCTTCCGAGCTAGAAACAGAAAATTCTCAAAGTCCACCTAGCTGCCGTAACTTTCAGATTCGTGTAGTTCCGGCGAAAAAATCATATCTTAAGCTCGGGGCCTCCAAATTGCAAGCGGTTTGTGTTATTACAAACTAGACATCCAAATCTACAACATATAAAATGTTAGGAGCAGAACGTCTTCAAGATGGACTGCAGTAGTTTTCCAAAGTTGATCCCGTCGTCTTTCGTGCTTGCTTTCCAGCTCTATGCTCTCTGAGTTGTCCTACAAATGTTTTTTTTCCTTCTTGAAATTACTCTACAGTCTTGCGTGTAGTAGCTTTGGCTATACGCGTCACGAATCTTATCTCTTCATTTATTTCTTTTGCAGACTCTCAAAGAAGCTCAAAGAGTCCGGATATCAGATCGAGGTGTCATACAAGATGTGGAGCCACCCCTTCACCAACTATTGCTCTTGATTTGTTGATAGTCTTGAAGCTCATCAATGGCGGCTCCCATGGTGATTGGGACCTTCAACCAACAATTGAGGATGGCATCAAATGTGGAGACGTCATATAGACTTAGAAAAGCATTTAGACACGTCAGCAACAAAGCCTAGTTTACGATCATCTTCATGATTTAGGCTTTTGTATAGAAAAAGGTCTAGTTCCTGTTGTCTCTACATTTTTGGATGTATCAACTTTTATACTATTGAAGCAATAAAACATCTTTTATACTTCAACGCAAATCATCTCATTGTCCTCATAGATATGTGCCTCTACACTTGGAAGAATTAATGTAATGATCCGATGATACCAAACTTTTATTTTTTTAAAACTCATGCGACTGAACTTAGAATGAAAGTCTAAGCTGCTTACGTACCTCGGTGAAGAGGATCAAGTCATAACGTAGTTCAGAGGGATGAGTTTTTTTTTTTTTTTTTGGTCTTGACTTTTGCCTAGGCCGCCTCTTTCGAGATTTTCAACCTAGCAGACTTTTTTTTTTTGGCCGTATACAGTTTAGACTCATGCGGGCCAGGAGTGTAGCAACGTGCAGTTTAGGCTCATGCATCAAGGAGCGTCATGACTTGCAGTTTAGGCTCGTACGTCGAGGAGCGTAGCAGCATGCAGTTTAGGCTCGTGCATTAAGGAGCTTTATGACTTGCAGTTTAGGCTCGTGCGTCGAGGAGCGTATGCGACTTTCATGGGAAGTACTGCTTTAGAAATTTTCCGTTGATCGGACCAACTCTGAGACCGTCCTTATCGACAATTTTGTATGCGCCGCTTGAATAGGCTTCCTTCACAACATATGGCCCATCCCATTTTGAGGTAAACTTGTCGCCTATGCGTTTGTTGAGGATTATAGGTCGTCGAACAGCTAGGACTAAGTCTCCCACTTGGAATGATCGTGGCCGCACTTTCTTGTTGAAGGCTCTAGCTAGTCGAGCTTGATAGCGCTCCAATTTTTGTTGTGCTTCTAATCTATTCTCATCCAAGGCCTCTAACTTCGCTAGGCGAAGTTGAGCATTCTCTTCGGATGTGAGCCCTTCTTGGATGTTTCCACAACTCTGATAGGATGTTTCCACAAAGTCTAACTTTTCTCTTTGACTTCCTTGGATGGTCGGCATGGCTTCTTTCTCTTTCTTTGCTTCTTTACGAGGATGGCAAGTGTGAACAATGGTTCTCCTTTGCACCTTCAGCGGACCATCTGTGGATATTGACAAAATAGACTTCCTCTTCATACGTGATGGGAAAGCACTACAGATTCTTTGTCAGCAACAACTTCAAAATGATCCCGCTCCTCATGGACTTGCTTCTTATGTTTTGACAATATTTTTCTAGATGGAAACTTCTTGGTCCCTAGGCGACAAAAGACAGAGGTCGTTGAGGTAGTGGAAACTTCTTTTAGATGTTTGGAAGATACACGTCCACCTTTGTGACTTAGCCTTTCAAACACCGAGTCCGAAAGGGTTGAGCCTCCAATGCGATCAAATACTGAAGCCCGTTGTTTTATTTTGTTGCCCTTAACTTCCTTCATCTCCTCTACCGAGGTGTATTGTGATGAAGCTATCTCTTTGCTTCTCTTTGATGAAATTCAAAGAGGCTCTGCCAAACTGAACCCCAACCCAAACTTTGGAGTGGCGACGTAGTGCCCTTGTTTTCTCAACTTCATTTGGGACTCATTGAGCCCATGTATCTTTTCACCAGTGACTTCATCTTTGAGTTCTCCTAGTTGTGATGGATTGGAGAAGTCATAACCAGACTTTTCAAGCAGTATGAAGGCCTTAGGATCATAGTGCCCTTTTATTTTATCAGTTTGGGGATTGCCTTTAGCAGACTCACAAGTCACAGATGGGATTTGTGCAACTGGGACAGTCATATGCTCCTTCAAATGTTGGATATCTTTGTGACTCATTTGCTTCTTTGGAGTACATTCCTCTAGCAAAGGTTGCCCTTTCTTTCGACGCTCACGTGGAACATAGCAAAAAACCAGATGCTCCTCAGTCTTTGTTTGTATGTCACCTTCAGATGATGATAGCTTAATGGAGACTTCTTCCGTTCCCTTCTTAGGAGGCTTGGTGGTAGTCCATTGAGCCTCATTTTCCTCTTCTGACTTGACATCAGCTTTGTCATCTGATGATGGTTTCTCCACTTTCGGTTCACAAGAATCTGGGTAGAATTTTGCATCTGCAAAGTATGACTCCGTCTCAGTGAAAGGCTTGATGTCTGCATCAATTTTGACTATCTCACCATCTCTTCTATACTTCAGACATTGATGCAAAATAGATGATACCACCCCATTCTCATGAATCCAAGGACGTCCAAGCAACAAGTTGTATGATGTTTTAGCATCTATGACGTGAATCAGGGTGTTTGAATTCATCTCACCAATGGATAATCCTACGCGGATCATACCTATGGCTCGTTGTCCTCCTTGGTTGAAACCTTGGATTGTTAGGTTACTTTTGGATAGCTCATCGATAGAGATCCCAAGCTTTTTTAGCACCATCTTTGGCATGATGTTGACAGCCGAACCATCATCAACAAGTATGCGATTGAGATGTTGTTCCCGAATGGACCCTACAACAAACAAAGGTCTGTTATGTGGCTTAGACCCCAGCAGCAAGTCATCATCTGTGAATGAAATTGTTGCACAACATGTGACAACTTTTCCATTATCATGATGTTCTTGTGTTTTCATTGGAGCAGGCTCATCGTTGCTTTCCTTTGTTTTGTCAGTACTAGAAACTACATGAGTTGCACCAACGTTACTTCCATGAAAGAATTTTCCAGGAAAGAATTCATGCAATGTGATGGGCTTTCGGAACTTCGGGGATAAGGCACTTTTAGAAGATTTGATAATTCTTGGTGGTTGTAGCCTATCCACATCGCATATTTTTGCTCCTGGCTTAGGAAGTGGTAGCTTCAAAACTGCCTGATGTTTTCGCTTCTTGTGAGTGACGAAAATCCAAACCTCATCGTCTTTGTATTTGGAGTGATTGTCTAGCTCTAGTGAACCTTCAAGAGTTTTCCTTGCAAGAACAACTTCAACGGGCTTGAAACTTCCAAATTGTAAGAAGGCAGTGCTTGACACGTTATGCAACTTTGAACACTTCTTTTCCTTGAGCGCGATACTTGCATGGTTTGCTTCTGCTGTTTCATCCATGTCTATGATGATTTTTCCTTCACTTACAAGAGCCATAATTTTCTCCTTTAAGATGAAGCATTTCTCTGTAGGGTGGCTAATGACGCGATGAAACTTGCAGTATTTCGGATCGCCAACTTTGCCAATTTCCTCTGGCCTTTTTGATTCAGGGAGATCGATGACTTTCTTGCCCAGCAGTTCATCAAGGATGGTGGGTACGTCTGAATCTGGAAATGGATAAACCTTCGCCTCTAATTCCTTCAAGGTGGGACGACGCTTCTCCTCTTTGGGATATTGACTCAGGGTCTTATCCTCCTTCACTTTTTGCTTAGTAGTGACCTTCACATAAGTTGCTTTCACCGCCATTGATTCTTTGGTTTGGTTTTTTGATGCAACATTTTTCTTGAACTCCTTTTGATCAGCAAATGGAGATGCCTTTCCATGACTTGCGATGCTTAACTCCATGTCGTGCGCTCGTGTTGCAAGTTCTTCAAAAGTTCGCAGTTTGATCCCTTGTAGGATGTGCAAAAGGCCCCAGTGCATTCCTTGAATACACATTTCCACAGCAGATATTTTTGAAAGGCGATCTTTGCAGTCCAAGCTTAACGCCCTCCAACGATTAATGTAATCCACCACGGGCTCGTCCTTCCTTTGCTTGGTGCCTGTCAACTCTATCATGCTTACAGTTCTTCGGGTACTGTAAAAACGATTGAGGAATTCCTTCTCAAGTTGCTCCCAGCTATCAATGGACTCGGGCTCCAAGTCAATATACCAGTCAAATGCGTTCCCTTTTAGAGAACGAACAAATTGTTTTACCAAAAGGTCACCATGTGTTCCAGCATTGCTACAAGTCTCAACAAAGTGGGCAATATGTTGCCTTGGGTTCCCTTTGCCATCAAATTGATGCAGCTTTGGTGGTTGATAATTGGTTGGCATGGTTAAAAAATCAATCCTCTTAGTATAAGGCTTAGAGTAGTACAACGAACTTTGCGATGGTCCGCCATATTGAGCTCTGATGGTGTTTGTTATCATGTCTTGCAATTGTTGGACAGATAACGCCGCAACTGAAGTAGATTGCTTTTCCTTTTGGATGTTTAACTTTGCAAATGATTCCTCAACAGCTGTTTTCTGGGAGGTGAAGACAGGTGAACGAGGAGGGACATGGCTCGACTCTCCAGGTGCATAGGCCTCCAATTTGTTCATGAGTTGAGCGATTTGAAGGTCTTTGTGTTCAACAGATTTCTTCAAGACCTCTATAGTCTGTTCCATCATGGCAAACTTTTAGTCCACGTTAGTTGCATCAGTCATCAAGGCATTGACTTTCGTTGAAACTGAAGAATCCACCAAATTCTCAAATCCGCCAAGGTTTGAGGCTGTTGGAGAAAGTTCGTCAAACATCGAGAATGGGGTGTTGCCCCTAGAGATTGCGGTTGCGAACGTCATATGAGATCTGCTTTTCTTTGCCATCTCCAAGGAGGCGAAGTATTCGGACCCATCCAAGCCACTAGCCTTGAACTTGCTTCGAGTGATTGGGCCAACATGACTGAGCTGAGCGGATGCGGCAACAGTAGCATCTTTGCATGAAATATCACATTTGTAGAAGGCCATTGTAGCAGTAGATCTGAAGTTTGTAGTTTTCAACTTGCAAGAAGGAGAGATGAAGGACAGAATTGGTCCCACTGGGCGTGCCAAAATTTGTTCGCAACAAATTTTCGTAAGACGAAAAATAAACTGCAACAAAAATAATATGAAGAAAAAAGTAATTTTATTCGTGAGTACAATTCTATGTATCCCTTGATTCTCCTCTCTAAAATTCTCCGTGATTCGAGGGCTGAAGCAGCGTATTTCTCGAATGTAGGACGATGCAGACCTCCTTGTGATGTATTTAATCGCCAAGAACGTCGAGCAGCACTTTGTTGTTACGGGTTGATCTCCGGGAAGAACTCCGTTGATCACTCCTTTGTTGCAGAACTAAGCACTTGATGATTGATCTCTCTGTTTGTGGATGCCTTCACCAATTGCGGAGTGTTCTTCTCCAACTCTGAATGTCCCTTGAGAGTTATGTAACCCCTCTATTTATAGTTGTAGAGGATGGACACTCAAGTTACATAATAACTCTCTTGCTTGATTCTGATTGGCCCATGTCATTTTAGCCACTTGGCAACGTGTGGTTGGTTCTTGCTTTTTGACTTGGATCGCCACATCATTTAACACGTGGCGACATCTTTTTGGCTTGCAGTTTGACTAGATATGCCATGTCACTTGACGCATGGCATGAGTCTGGGCCTTAAGATGAAATGGACCTTGGGCTTGAAAATAATAAAATGGACTAATTTAACTTGTAAGCCCAAATTAATTATTTAACCCAATTGAATTTAATCCAAATTTTGTATGGATTAAACCCAGTAAATTTTATATGTCTACAGATGCTATCAAATATTACCGTGTTCTGATGATGATGGAAAATTCTCAAGAGGGTGGGAAACTGTAAGGCCAGCTTTGAACTTCTATCAGAATCTGGTTTTTGCATTCAAAGCTTTAGATAATCTAGTTTTCATTGATAACGACGACAATCACAAAGATAGCAATGATGATCGCTTTGTTGTATCATATATAAGACTGGTTATACACATCGGTAGTGAGAAATTCTTACACCATTATGTAATTTAACATGTTATACTTACCATTTATTATAAAGTAATCAAAGAGTGCTTATTAATACAATTACTTTTAATTGCCTTGTATGTGACTTGATATTTCTAACATTGTGAGTGCAAAGATAAACTCTTTCCTTAGTTACTACATGCTCTTTGGCGTCCTCCCCGAGAGTAAGGGGTTCCTCCTCTACAGTGGCAGAATTAAGAAATATAAAAACTTGTCCAAAGACCTTCTTCCATGGCTCTCCTTCTCCAAACTTTGGAACCAAATCCTCTCCTGCATAGTGAGCACGGAGAAACACCTGCAAAATACCATCTCTATAGACAATCAAGAAAAAGGAAAGGAGTGTTTTGTGACTGGAGTCTGATCCAAATTGAAATGCTTGGTTATGTTTGCTTATTTGTTGTCTCTGGTCCAAAGATTAAACAATTGAAGAGGAATACGAATGTGTTAAGGCTTGTGATACTCCCAAAATGAGCAGTTGGACCAACATGGGAGGTGAGGTTTTGTTTAAGGGGTCCAGGTCAAGGCAGGTAAACCCCTTGCCTTAAACCCCCCTTGTTATATATATATAAAATTTGATAGAGTTAGGATTGAGCGTGTTAATACGATAAAGTTTCTTCCTCAATAAATTAAATAATAGTATATTTATCTTCTCATTGATTCTTCTTTTTCCCTCTATGTGTAGTCTTTTTTAAGGTTTCTCACAATTTTACTTTCTAATTTTAACTCATATTCTCTAAATTAGCTATTTCTTTTTCACATTTGATGATCCATTATTAGAAAGCAAATTCTTTTGTCATATCTTTTTTAACTAAGAAATCCCCGAGGCAAGTGTCGTAAGATTCAAAACTCGATGAATCATAGGGGTGTTCAAAACCGAACCGAAACAGAAAATCAAACCGAAACCGAAGCTTAATGGCTTATTGGTATCGGGTTAACGGTTTAATGGATGGGGAACAGATTGAAATTTTTTCATTAACGGCGTATTGGTTTGGGGGCGGATTGTTCAATTTTCTTAACAGATAATTCGTTAACCCGTTAAGAATATAATATATATATATATATATATATATATATATTAAATGATCAAAAACCCTTCTTCCACTTCCAGTACTTTATCTCTATTACTACTAGACTTTTAGATTGTAGACAATGAGAAACCCTAACGGCCAAAGCCCATAGCAGCCTTGTCGACTCGCCGTCTCCCTCTCGCGGTCTCGTCGACTCACCGTCTCCCTCTCGCTGACTCGCCTCTCCATGAGTCACTAACAGCCATTACTTGAGGGTCCACTGGAACTGCTAGCTGGTTGATCTATTCTTATTTCATGTCAAACTAGGCAAACTTTCCGATCCATCAACTGGTATTTTTGGAGCTGGTGCACTGTGCACATACTGACTATGGTCTGATCACTCTTTTGGCCACAGATGATGTCTGTGGCCTTCAGGTAAATTATCAGAAAACTTGAAACTTTCTAGATAGATATTAATCATGTTTAAGCCGAACTTTTAAATCTAATCCAGATATGCAAGGATAAGGATGCAAGCCTCAGATTTGGGAGTATGTGCCACCATTAAAAGGGTGTTACATGATAAGTTTCTTAGTTTTGTCCTCTGTTTTGTAAGTAAAGCACAAGTTATAACGTGTAAGGTTTGATACTGCTTAGAATCATGTCTTCTCCTGCAGTATCAAACAGAGACAGCATGCCTTTTGTTAACAATGAAAAAGTTAAGTTGAAATCACCTATGTAGCATAATAGAAGATTTCACTCTCTGTAATGTAATGGACCAATTAGTTTGCAGCAGTAGTTTGTAGCTTTAGGGAAAGGCCCAGCAAGTATATAGCAATTGTAACCAGTGAATTATTATAAGGTCTTGAATGCATGTTTTCCCTTGTGTCTTATTTACCAAGATTCAGGAACCTTTTCACTGACCAAAATGAGCATGTATATTCTTATTGATTTGTTTTGATGCTGAACCGATAGACCGCCCAATAACCGCCCGATAAGAGCTAAACCGATGCCAATCCGCCAGATATCTTATCGGGTAGCTAGCGGATTAATACATTTAAAAGACGATAACCGATAAGCCAAACCGTTAAGAGTAAAAAACCGCTCAATCCGCCCGATAAGCAGCCCTAATGAATAATAGGCTTACACCTTTATCATTTTCACTTAATACCTATTTTTGCATAGGGGAGAGTCCAATACCATGACGTGTGCCTAACCCAACATATCATGCATTGCACTCTTACTACGAGATGAAAGTCATGTAGGCTTTTTTTGTCTCTCACTATTATATAGATTTTGTCAAAGAAATTTAAGGATCTTTTAATAAATTTTGATTGTAGGCCATCAATTCCGTTGAGATCACTGGCCCACGTACATGTTGTTCCATCAGCTTCATCCACATTTGGCAGCTAAATGACACACTCACTGCCTTTAATGTTCTTGTCATTGTTGTCTTATCTTTATTGATACTAGCTCTATGAAATTTGATTGAAAAATGTTTTGGGTGGACAGGCGACTCAAGGGAGAGCTAATAAAGCCTTGATTTAGTCCCTTCAGATTTTGTGGCCCCAAAAACTTTTAAAAATGGATTTTGTAGAAGAAAGAAACTCTATCTTTTCTCGTAAATACATGCCTAATATCTTATTTATTTAAATTACTCCTTACTAATATAAATCATAATATTACTGTATGAAATTAAAGACTTTGTGTCATTTAAGAATATTATACTATAAACAACAAGTATGAAAAAAATAGCAACTTTTTTGCATTGCATATGTGTGTATACATATGAAAAAGTATAAGGTCATATTAAAAATTGGTTTTAGGCCACTAAATGAACCCTGAATTCCTCTCATTCTCACAGAGAAAACATGATTACCCTCTTTTGCTATTTGAGCTAGGGGTTCATAAGCGTTCGCATCTCTTTTTATTTTTTAACTGCAAACTGCTAGCTTTCCATCTTGAACCAATTGAACTGGATGAAGTTGATGGTTTAACCAATACATTTTCAATATACTAGGTTCCTCACACACCATAGTAGCTAGGTTTCTCGGCAGCCATACAAATTTGAGTTGTAATTTAAGATCATATAGTCATTCTCGAGAATTGTTCACTAATTGATTCAAAGTTGAAGTATGCATAGCTAGATTATGAGACCATATTCAGATCATGAAAAAAAGATGCCCAAATACTATTCAAGTAGTTGTAGCTAGGTTTCTTAGGAGGTATTTCAAGGAAAATATAGTTATGTTCCGCAAATGTTCAACTATTGATAAAAAAAAAAAATGTTGTATGCATAGACCAAGAAATTCCCAACTTAATAAGGTTGAATTACTCTGAACATACAAATTGAAAGAAAAGAATATAGACAGCTACTGCAGCGTCTTCATATGCTGTCAATCTAAAATACTTAAAGACGAATTCAAGATCAAGAGTCGGAGGGTTCAATGAATGTGAATATTTTATATATATACATTTTATTGTCCTTTACATATGCATGCATATATAGTTTATAAAAAAAAGAAATGAGTTTAGTTAAACCCACAGAACGTGCTCTAGATCTGCCACTGAAAAGTACTAATAGTGCGTGGCAGAAAGAGGAGGAGCTTCCAGACGAATATAGTCGTACATAATCCCATGCAAAGCACTGACACTCCATGCTTGTTTGAGATATATGATATTCTGTCCTTGAATGAGTTGTCCTGCAGCGACCTCTACGTTGAACAGCCAATATAGCCCGTGGATTCCATGTCTGGCAACTGCATTGTCACTTCCAATCAGTCCACTTGAGAAATGGGGTGGATTTGCTTCTGCATCATTCACCCTTACCTAACACATAAGTCAGTCAACATCAAATTTCATGTTACTTGGTTAAAATTATTTGAAAAACACAGAAATTATGAGTTCTTGATCGAGAAATGAGACGAATAAAGACCATATTTCATGACAGAATACCTCCAATATCGATTGAGTTGCAGATGAGAGTGCAATTCGCAGTGTGTAATTTCCAGTCTGATGAATGCTATCTAAGCTGAATATAATTTGCCAGGTTATAGGTTCAAATGCCCTATCACCCACTCTTCTGCTCAAAAAAAAAAAAGTGAACGTTAAAACTAAGAGCTCCAGCATTACTGTATTAACTAATCATCTTATACGTATTTATCCTAAATTCATGTTTCAATTATCAGAAGAGCTTACAATTCCATGGAAGGAGTTTGGTCCATTCATGTGTACCTGGTCACTTGAGCATAGAACCAATCTTTTCTATAATCACTACTTCCAACTATATATACCAAATCTTGATCTGGATATAAATCTGCATATCTCTCCCATAATCCATACTGCCTAAACCTGGAAGTAGAAAAGGACTGTTAGCTTTAACTAGTGAATTGGTAGAACCCCAACAAGGAAAAAGTCTTTATAGGCATATACATAAAAATATATCGCAAAGATCTTATCAGGAAGTAAAGGTTCTATTTAACCTGTGTGCTGGTTGATTTAGGTAAAGTTTGTTAATATACTGTGGATTAGGGTCAGGAATGTAGAATTCTGCAGCAGAGCGATCAGGAATGCCGATTTCCCACAATGTAGGACCGCTTCTTGGAGGCTCATACACAAGTTCACCAACATCAACCTCAGAAGCTGAAACCATAAGAAATATGGTATAGTGAATCATTTGAACATTGGAAGTGAATAAAGCATTTTATGGTATGTGAAATGCTTGGAACCTGCAGAAACTGCTATGGATTTTTCATATCTATAATCTCCAATAAATCCAGGTACCCAAGCATAGAGGTTATACTCCCCGGGACGAACATTTTTGATTGAAAAATGGCCTTCATCATTTGAGTTTGTCCAGAATTGGTAGCCCTGAGAAGTAAAATACAGTGTAACTTACTCTGCTCTAGTTTTTTTAGAAGCACTCAGTTTAGTGTTTTATTCCTATTTTTACTTTAATGTTCTTGAGTTCACTTTAGTGTTCCTGGCTTCTTACCTTGCATTCTCTTTGAAATGATCCAGCATCTCCAGGTGGAGCTAGCCCCACAAAAGCACCCTTTGCAGATAAATGCTCCTTGCTTATGTACCTTTGCCAATACAAAATTCAACACAACTTGAATTTGATATGAAATTAGCAAAGTACTAATTAATTTGTTTATCTCAAATTTTCTTTTATTGAATTGAGCATCTATTGTGTACAATATATAGCCAGAGAGCGAAAACTTTGAATTTCTACCTGTCATGGACTACTAATCTACCACGGATGGCACCCCTTTGGTCAGCTTTTGGAAAATCTTCTGAACTTGGGAAACTATAAGGCCAACAGTCGACTTCTTTGTGCATCTAAATTCACACACAGAGAATAGGACAATGAATTAACCAGAAGGTCATGTATGTTGAGGGACATCAGATATGTGCAAAAATAGGCTTTGAGAGCAAGAACCCTTTGAGGTGTACCCGTTCTTTAGCATCATTCCAAAGGGAAAGTGTATCGTGTTTTTCCGCTACAGAATTGAGATATATAAAAACAGGACCAAAAACTTTCTTCCACAGTTCACCTGATCCAAATTTAATCACGAAATCCTGCCCTCCATAATGAGTGCTCACGAACATCTAAACAACCATTTTGATCAATAAAACTTAAAACTAATTCAAATGTTTGTAATGTTGAAAAGTTATTAGTTACATACAGCAAGGGTGGTTGGATTAACATGGGAAGTAAGATCCTGTTTGATAGGTCCACCTGTTCTAAACTCATTGCTCGGAGTAATTTGCCAAAATCCCACTGGAGGATCTAAGCAAATGAAACCATGGACTTTGTTATCTTTGTTCTCACACGAATATTGGTACTTGTCATCAACCTACTCATTGGAAGGACAACATTATATTAGTGACGAGGCTTAAGTACTAAAGCTGTGATTATACATATCAAAGATGAGAGAGAGCGTTATATATACTTCTCCTTTAAATTCTGGTTCTACAGGATCGACAAGTAGGACAGCTTCTGGATACACCAATTCCTTCCCTCTTGGAGGTACACGATCTTCAGGGAGGGGCATTAGCCTTTGCCTATCATCTGCCATAACCATGTACCGGAACCTAAAAGTTGGATACAACTAAATCACTTCATTATTAATTCAGCAGATTTGTACAGGGAACTAATTAGAAGGGGAGCCTTGGCGTAATTGTTGCCATGTGACCAAGAGGTCACGGGTTCAAGCCATGGAAACAGCAGAAATGCAGGGTAAGGTTGTGTAAAATAGACCCTTGTGGTGTGGTCCGACTGCCTTTTTTGTGTACAGGCAACTAAGTACATTGTACATAGCATACATCTTTTTTCTTGCAAGAAAACAAAATTAAGCATTCAAAAGTCGGCCTCTCATATGTAAAGTTTCCAATGTTTGGGTAAAAACAAAGTTTTTATATAGAAAAGTTTAGTCCTTGTTGGAAATATAGATGTATGCAACTAGATCAAATATGTAGGAGTGATGAGAACAGTACTTTTCTATGCTGAGCATGAAAGCTATCCTGGTTTCATTGAGGTTGAATGCTGGCATATCCTCTTTGTGTTCATAAATAGCATAAGAGTAAAAACCAGGCGAATCCCGAAGAACTATGAACCTGAAAATTACAATATCTCAATGCTACTAAAGAAATCACTGCCATAAAATCTACTTGTACCATGAAATATATGCATGTGTATGAAAAAGTTGTCCAAAAAGGAAAAACATTTTGTCAATGATTAACGGGGAATGCTCTCCCTGAAGTGAAGGATCCCATGTCCTTGTAAATGAGAGCTCTATCTGTTCTTCATTTTCCACTATAACTTTAAAACTATTACCTTCAATCCTGGAAAACAGCTAATTATAAACACTAATTAATATAGAAATTATGATAAATTACATGCATTGTCACTTGTCAGATCATGGTTGTGGTTTAAGGGGAAACATTACTCATCAAATTTTCCTCTTGTTCCAGCAGTTCCAGGTTCACTCCAGTTTAAGTCCCAGAATCTGCATATCCATTATAAAATAGCTAAAATAAAGAGTTGACTACCTGCTACGTACATGAACTGAATACTATATATATGAGGAGACTCAAGAAATGAAAAGAAGATGAGTAGCTGTGCATTTTCTTGATTAAGTCCTTATTTGCAAAAGAATTCCCGTATTTGTATGAAAAAATAATACTTTCCTTTTCTTATGAACCTGTTATCAAATTTCTTCAGAGCAGGAATTGATTTAGCAAGAATATTTTGTTACAATTATCTCAACTTTTAACTTATATTACTTGCTTCAACTGACATTCAGACTAGCTAATTTATTTAACATTTAATTATTATTCAAAAATTTCATCAAAACACTCTCTAATAGGAGTATATATTTTCTTTAGAAAACATTTCCACTCACCATCCAAATACTTGAAAACGTTTTCTATAAAATAATTTCCATCATTCCAAACACACTCTAAAAGAGAAATTTTAAAAGATGGTGCCCTTTACCCTCCATTCAAGCTTTGGTTGTTGAGCTCCAGCAAATTGTCAACCCCATTATATTGAATACCAATAATTTTGCCTCCTGGATTTGTCAATCTGAGTTGGAATACGCCATTATCTATTACCACCTGCTGTAGATAAAATATCTCAAAATTGTTTACTTGATGTGAGGAAAACGAGTTTTTCAAGTTTGCATTGAAATTAAAAAAAGGTTAAACCTTATTCCTCAGCAAAGATCACTGTCAATTGTCATCAGTAATTTTTAAGGACCATATTTTAGAGCCTTGTTAGGTTTAGCTATTAAACTAAAGTAACTAATAAACACAAGTAATACAAAACTTTTAGGTGTTAGAAGCCGATTTTTTAAATAAATGACAGAAGTGTTGAAGCTAATAATAATCGGTTGATGTATATTGTAAAAAATGTGCATATTGATTTTTTACGTGTAATGGAGATAGTTAGTAGGCATTTGGGAGTAAAAATTGTAATTTTTGAAAAAAATATATTAATTTGGAGTTAAGTTGAAAAATAATATTTGGAATTTGGAATTGTGCATGTGTTTGGACATGCATTTCACTTGGGAAAATATTGCAGTTTTGTGAGTGGGGATTTTTTTTTAAATTTTGAAAAAGCTGTCAAAACCACTTTTTGTTTTTTAAAAACTCATTTTTGAATTTTTTTTTTTTTCAAAATCTTGCAAATTTCATGGACGAACATATTTCTTTTTAAATCGAAAAAAAGAAAAAAGAAATTATGGACAAACAGGTCCTTAGGTGTTTTGAGAAGGATTTTCGGGGATTTCAAAAGTATTAAGGATAAAATAATAAAAATATTGAACAACCCAAAGTTGGAATCATCCGTTGACTTTTGGCTATTTTGATTTATAAGCACTTTTGAGTGATCAACCGTCAAAAAGTGTTCATAAACTAAGAGGGTGTTTGGCTAAGCTTATAAGCTGGTCAAACTAGCTTATAAGCACTTTTTGGCTTATCTACGCGTTTGGTAAAATTAAAAGTATTTATAAGTTAAGTGCTTATAAGCCAAAAGTCATAAGTTGGTCTCCCCCAACTTATCAGATTTCAGCTTATAAGCACTTTAAGTTTGACCAAAATATTTACTATTCTATCCCTAAAATACTTCTTTTTAAAACAAAACTCTTCGTATACCCAGTTCTTCAGTTGCATATTATTAATTTCAGCACTTTTATCCAAACACGTAACTGTTTATTTTTTAAATCAGTTTCAGCACTTAAAAATGCTTATCATCACCTAATGCTTATCAGCTACTCTAAATCAGCTAAGCCAAACGGGCTCTAATTTGATTTTGGTTATAAGCTTATTTAACGCTCTCTTAATAATCCTTTCCAGCCATTTTCATAAAAATTTCGTTTGAAGTTTAAAATGATGTTTTTGAATATTTGCTAACCATTTGGCAGAAACAAAGATAGTAGGAATAAGTAGAAAACAGAGGTATCTAAGTAATAATCTTACTTGGTCCTGTTGCTGAATAAGCTGAAGAAGTTGGGTTGACATCTGTGAATGCTTTGGCACAATCCTACCTTGTTGGACTTCTGTTCAATGTGGTATAGAAACTTAATTAGGATTTCTTAGAAATGATAGAAGATATACATAGTCCCCAATTCCCAATGAAGCTAAGGATTCGTTTTCTTTTCTTAACGTACTTGTTCACGTTTGAATGTCTTTACGCCAAATTAAAGTGACTCTTTTTTTAATAGAAAGGAAAATGGCCAACTATGTCTTGACAAACTAGACAGTCACATGATGCAAAACTTTTGCAGCAAAAGTTGCATTCTAACAAGCCAAATGAAAATTAAAGAAAAGGAAACAGAGAAAAGAGAAAATCGACAGTGCTATCGCTATGGGCTAAATAATTGAGCATATGATTATGAATAGTGGATCGAATAAGTTCAGCTAAGTTGCATTACCAAGTCAATGTGGTTAGGTGGTTTTATAATGGAGTATCAAGTCCCTTTCGTATTCAATAGCTAAAGATCACTTTTAGCCGAAAAGTGTATAAAATTTCTTATATACAACATATAGAAATGTATATAAATACAAAAAATTATATGTTTTTTCGACCATTATTTTGAGAGCGGCTATACAGTGTCATTTTTTCAAAATAATTACTATTGGTTATGAGTTTTTCGTTCAACCATCGGTATTGAATCCTAATGGTTCGATTAATCCAAATTCGCGTTAGATAGGCCCACCAAAGAAGTAAAATACTACCTAATAAATTCTTCATTTCCAGAACTTAAATATGAGGCCGCTGGTTAAAAGTGGAAGGACATACTATGAGTTCTAACACCATTATATGAGTTCTTGCTTCGTGTGACCACAAGCCTTTAGAGTGAAGGGAGCGTGTAATTTTTATAA
Organism: Nicotiana attenuata; assembly: GCF_001879085.1. Lineage (NCBI taxonomy): Eukaryota > Viridiplantae > Streptophyta > Magnoliopsida > Solanales > Solanaceae > Nicotiana > Nicotiana attenuata. The sequence goes on from NW_017674009.1 coordinate 41,609, forward strand.
CTTGCACAATTTTTTGAAAAGATCTTTACAGAAATGGTTTTGAGAATTTATTTTTTGTAAAAAATTAGCTTCCTATTCTTGAAGTAAAAGTTGACACTGCAAATTGTGGTAAACTCTTTCTTGATAAGATTTTGACTTAAAAGAAAAGGCAGGGAGAGGCCAAATTTGAGTTGTCAAGAAGAGGAACCGAAGGCCCAATCTTATACTCCCTTCGTACTTTTTTCTTGGTAAAAATGGCATGTGGTAGCCACTAAGTAAGATGGTCTTTGTTTTTTATCCACTAATTCTAATGCTGAGCAAAAATAGCCACTACTCTATTAAAATTATTTTGAAAAGGCAGTTTTACCCTTTCTTCAATTCTTATATTCCCAAACCCTTGTTTTATTCGTTCAGAGGGAAAAATTGAGAGCGAAAATTTCAGAGGCAAGTTTCTCGTGCTCTTTCACATGCAAACCAGCTGCGCTGAATCTTTCTCCTTTCTCATCTTCTCTGCATTGAACGATCTAACTGGTATTTTTTTTTCTTTTTTTGCTTTTATGCATTTTTATCAATGCTTTGTCAAGTATGTGTGAAATTTCAAAAATAATGATTATAAGTTGATTTAGTGATGAATAAGTAGCGAATTTTTGTGAGGAAGTTATTCAGAAATTTTTGGTATTGAAATGTGTTTGTGGTTCAATCAATATATTTGATTATGTAAGGACATTTCATAAAAATAGTCGTACGAATTCATAAGCTACATGTGTTTATGAATTTTTAGTTAACTGTGTTCATAAAAGTTAAGGACCAATTGTCATTAACTTTTGAACTTGGAACTCAAAGTTAAGGGCTGAGTGTCCTTAACTTTTGAACTTGAAACTTGAAGTTAAGGACCAAGTTAACTTTTGAACTTGGAATTCAAAGTTAAGGACCAGTTGTCCTTAACTTTTGAACTTGGAATTCAAAGTTAAGGACCAGTTGTCCTTAACTTTTCAAATTGAAACTATAAGTTAAGGACTGCCTGTCCTTAACTTTTTAACTTGAAACTTGAAGTTAAGGACCAAGTGTCCTTAACTTTTGAATTTGAAAGTTGAAGTTCAGGACCTATTGTCCTTACCCTTTTTAACTTGAAACTTGAAGTCCTAATCTTTTTATGTTCTTTTTCCTTCTTTGTAGTGTGCTAATGGAAGGAGATCGTGTGTTCGACTTTGATGTTTGGCTTAATTTAATGAGCTATTAGAAAGGAGATTTACAGTATAAGGAAAGAATCAAAAGTTTTTTGTCGAACGGGCAGTGGAAGAAGTTGAGGGATGGTATTTTCGAAAACTTTTTTCGATTACAAAGTGTGAAGTTCTGTGGTAAACTTATTCACTGTGTATTGCTTTCAGAAATTGTAAATAATGACTCTGATTCGATGACATTCAAGGTTTTTGACCATGAAATTAAGTTTACTCGTGAAGCATTTCATATAATTACTGTTTGAAGTGTTATTCTTCACCGGACATTAAAGGTTTGCATGCAAAAGAGAATAGGCTTTCGAAAGTCTATTTCCCCGGAAAGGATAGAGTTGAGTTGGGTGATTTGTTTAATTTTATTACTAGTAACCCAAATGGTACATTTAGCAGTGATGATGATGCTGTGAAGTTGGCAACAATTTATTTTGTTGAATGTGTTTTGATGGGGAAGCGGAAGAATGGGAATGTGTCCGAGTAGATAATGAAAATTGTAGATGATGATGAACTCTGCTCTTCTTTCAACTAGGGCTCTCTTTGTTATGAAACGTTATTAAAATCATTGAAGACTTGTTTGAATCCCAATGAGAATGAGAATGAGAAAGAGAAAGACAAAGATAAAGACAAGGATAGCTACACTATACTTGGCTTTCCTTTTGCTTTTTGTGTTTGGATTATGGAAGTATTGGCTATTTTCCAGGAAAAACAATTTGTGAACTTCCGAGAATGTGGTTTTCCTCGAATGTTATGTTATTCGGAAATGAAATCTCCACAATATGATTCTCTGTGTAAAAAATACTTCCATAATGAAAATGTAAGTTAATCTAATTACTAGCTTCTTCTTTTATTTATTTATTTGTTTTAGCTCTGAAAACTTATGTTTTTTTTTTGTTATATAATATGTGTATCAGTTGATCAAGGTGGCACCATTTATTCCTATTGAAGAAGATACAGAGCATGTAGTGTGCATGAGCCAATTTCCACACAATTAGATGAAGTCATGCTTAAGGAAATTGTTAAAGTAGGTTTTGTGTCTTTGAATAGCGTTAGTTTTTTATTTGATTATTTTGCTTAAGAGACTTTTTTGTTTTTATGGTTTTTGATTCAGAAATTATTCAGAGCTTTTTAAAAAGGATCTGCACGCTGAAGTTACTAGAATAAATCAGAAAATAGCTGTATCAGAAAAAAAAAAGATTCAAAATGATATCAAGGTAATATCATTTATTTCAGTTAGTCTAAGTTCAGGACCTTGTGTTCTTAACTTTTGAACTTGTAACTCAAAGTTAAGGACTGCCAGTCCTAAACTTTTTTACTTGTAAGTCTAAGTTAAGGACCATCTGTCCTGAACTTTTGAACTTGAAACTTGAAGTTAAGGACCTATTGTCCTTAACTTTTTAACTTGTAATTCAAAGTTAAGGACTGCATGTCCTTAACTTTTGAACTTGAAACTTGAAGTTTAGGACCAAGTGTCCTTAACTTTTGAACTTGTAACTCTAAGTTAAGGACTGCCTGTCCTTAACTTTTTTACTTGTAACTTGAAGTTTAGGACTACCTGTCCTTAACTTTCTTACTTAGTTTCTTTCACATGATTTAAAGAAAAGTCTAGGATCAAAGATTGATACTTTGTTGAAGATTTTTGTGAAACCTGATGAAAGGAATATAGAGAATGTAGTGTTCCAATTACTAAAGATGGAGTTGATCATTGTGATGGTACAGAACCTACTGTTATAATTAACAAAGATGCAGGTGGTGATGAATTTGATGATATGGATGTGCATGCAGAAGTTCAGTATGAAAGGATCTATCCATTTTCAGGCGCTTAGACATACATTATTTGCAAATATTGTTTACAAATATTAAAATATCAATTGCAAATGAATGTTTGTTTTACACTTTTATTCATTATTTTAGTTTTAATTTGTAAAGCGTGAAAAACTTATTTGAGGAATATTTCAATTAAAATCTCATTTAATTCACAAAATTTGAAACCTTGTCTAATTAATCTCTAGTGTCCGACTTTTAACTACTCTGTCTTTTTTAACTTGAATCAAATATTATATCTAGATTTGAATGAAAAGGGAAGATTAACTTTTGTCACTTTGACAATATTCTCGGCGCAGCAAGTAAAGTTCTCTTTAAAGACAGGGACCAAACAGTAAGAATATCAGACAATTCCCTCTTCTCCCAATACACATTGAAAGCAGCAAAAAGAGAAAAAACAAAAGAAACATGAAATATGAACGGGTATAGGGGCAGAGAGACATATTTTATTAGTATTAATATTAATAAATATTTTTCCTGAAAAAATATTTTAAATTTTTCTCTTTCCCTCGAGTTTTTAGATCGCCGCAATAGTTGTGGACTTGTAGTTACTATAACTTTCGAGGGTCAGTTTGGTTTGAAACAAGTTATGTTGAGATTAATTATACTGAAATTAGCTATATTAGAATTAGCTATGGTACAACTAGTTATCCTAATATTATTTCTTATTGACTGTTTGGTATGTTGTATTAATACTGAGATTGTCAATTTACTATTTTATCCTGAAATTACTATTCCAGTTCTACAGAGTGGTAGTTAGATCGACTATGTTGTATGGTGCTGAGTGTTGGCCAGTCAAGAAATCTCATGTCCAGAAGATGAGAGTAGCAGAAATGAGGATGTTGAGATGGATGTGTGGGCATACCAGAAAAGATAAGATTAGGAAAGAAGTTATTAGGGACAAGATGGAAGTGGCCCTTGTGGAAGACAAATTGCGGGGACCTAGGCTGAGATGGTTCGGGCACGTGACGAGAAGAGACATCAATGCCCCGGTTAGGAGATCTGAGAGGTTGACCATGGCGGGTCTGAGAAAGGGTAGAAGTAGGCCAAAGAAGTATTGAGGAGAGGTGATTAGGCAGAACATGTCACCGCTTCAGCTTACCGAGGACATGACCCTCAATAGGAAGATCTGGAGGTCGAGAATTAAGATTGTAGGTTGATAGGTAGTCGAGAGTTTCTCCTAATATTACCAGTAGTATTAGTATTATTCTTACATTTTCGTGTTCCTAGATCTTTGTTATTCCATATTGTGTCATTCTTACCAGTATTGTTAGTAGTTGTCACGACCCGAATTTCCCACCCTCGAGGGTCGTGATGGCGCCTACTAATAGGAGCTAGGCAAGCCAACTTAATTAACAAATTCATTAAACACATGTTCCTTTTTAAAAATTAACGGCATTAAAATAAAGGCGACGGAATTAAAAACATTAGCGGAAGTCTTAAATTTATATAACTGAATGAAATACAGAAATTTCCAACATACGTCTCTACCCCGGGACTGGAATCACATACTCACGAACATCTAAGGAGTACTACATACAAAGTCTGAAAGAAACACAATCTGTTTATCTCGGGTACAATGAGATGACAGGCAAATATAAAGATAGAAGGGAGACGTCGGGCCTGCGGACGCCTGCAAGCTACCTCGGGTCTCTCTGGACTGAAGGTTCGCCCCCGTGCTAATGCTGCTGCTGCTGCTCAATACCTGGACCTGTGCAAAAATGCACAGAGTGTAGCATCAGCACAACCGACCCCATGTGCTGGTAAGTGCCCAGCCTAACCCCGGCGAAGTAGTGACGAGGCTAGATTGGACCTCACATAAACCTGTGCAATTATAAATACACAGCAGAAATCGAAGTACAAAGCAACTAACAGTATGGGAGGGGAAACATGCTGTGGGGAGATAGCAACATTAACAGTAAATCCAAAGTAATCAATCTAGGTGCAATTTAAAAATTAAGGCGAACAAGAAACTAATACCAACACTAAACACATTTGCATCAATAACTGTTGCGGCGCGCAACCCGACCCTAATACATTTCAACACTGTTGCGGCGTGCAACCCGATCCACAATTATCACTGTTGCGGCGTGCAACCCGATCCACAATTATCACTGTTGCAGCGTGCAACCCGATCCACAATTAACATTGTTGCGGCGTGCAACCCGATCCACAATTATCACTGTTGCGACGTGCAACCCATCCACAATTAACATTGTTGCAGCGTGCAACCCGATCCACAATTATCACTGTTGCGGCGTGCAACCCGATCCACAATTATCACTGTTGCGGCGTGCACCCGATCCTCATACAACATTGTTGCGGCGCGCAACCCGATCCGTAATGTATACCTCTCAACCTTGCCCAAACAACAGTCACAAATAAAGGGCAAGGGAGTAAACAAGTATTTGGAAAGAAATCCCAACAAGGGTACACAAACAACCAATAACAACCATGCAAGAGTAAATCGTTATTTCTCTTTTTCTTTCATTTTCATATCCTAACTCTCATTAGCACTCGTGCCAAGCTCTAAGGCATTTCTCATTTCACATGCTCTCACCATTTGTATTTCAGACCGAGCCAATGCTCCACGAAGTTCTACAATCACCATATCTTTCACAATGTGTTTACAACGCATAGAAGCCATCTATAAAGCATGGAAGGCATAAAAATGTCCAAAAAATCTTCATATAAGGACTCGCGGTCATGCTAGACCCCAATGTATAGGAACTCGTTACCATGCCAATACATCGTACTCGATCATTTAGCAATTAGAAAACAAGACTCGATTCCTATTCCCTCATGCTAGGGTTAAACTAAACACTTACCTCAACTTCCACGGCCAATACAATCCTCCACAACCGCTTTCCCTCTCGAATTCGGCTCCAACTCGACCAAATCTATGCAATAAGGACTTCATGATATCAATATGTGCTAAACAAATCAAACCCAATGACTAATTATAGCTTTTTAATCAATTTACCCCAAAGGTCAAAAATGCCCCCGGGCCCACATGGTCAAAACCCGAGGTTCGAACCAAAACCCGTTTACCCATTCCCCTATGAACCCAAATATGTAAGTTATTTTGGAATCGGACCCCGAATTGAGGTCCAAAACCCCCAATTTTAGAAAACCTAGGTTCTACCCTAAATTCCCAATTTCCCCATCAAAAATCTTTGTTTTGAAGTTGAAATTATGTTTAAGGATGATAAGGAGTAAAGAAAATCAGTTAGAAAACACTTAGCAATCGTTTTGAAGAAGTGGAATCGTTTGGAAAATCGCCTCTTATGTTTTGGGTTTTGAAAAAGTGAAAAATGACTGAAAATCCCGACTTTATATACTGTGCTGAAGACTGGCGCGGACTGCACAAAAATGCACCGCGGCCGCGCCGAGGAAGGGAAGAAAAATGACTCTCTGAACCTACCCAGCGCGGACCGCACTGATTTGGTGCGCGGCCGCGCTGGTCGACCTAGAATTCACTGGCCTCTGAACCTAGCCACGCGGACCGCGCAGAAATGCACCGCGGCCGCGCGGCTTCCAGCGCGGACCGCGCGGAAATGACCGCAGCCGCGCTGGGGGCCTGCAACCCCTGAACCTGCAACCATCTGCTATCTTTCTAGCCTAAGACCTCCCGGGACCTACTCAAAACTCACCCGAGCCCTCGGGGCTCCCAACCGAACATACATATAAACTCAAATACATCCTACGGACTCATCCGTGCGATCAAATCGCCCAAACAACATCATAATCATCAAATTAGGTCTCAAGAACCAGGATTTCCTTCCAATTTCCATGAAACATCAAAATTACTGCTTCTAGCTCAAAACACGTCAAATGACGTCCAAATCTAACCAAACTTCACAGCAATTGCTTAACTCATATTTAAGACTTGTGCCGGGCGTCGGAACCAAAATACGAGCCCAACAGCACAGTCTTCTAAACAAATAACACTTTCCAATTCTTTAATTATTATCAGAAAACAATTTCACACAAAAATTCATTCCCCGGACTCGGGACCTCGGAATTTGATTCCGGGCACACCCCCAAGTCTCGTATTTTCCTACGGACCCTCCGGGACTGTCGAATCACGAGTCCGGGTCCGTTTGCCCAAAACGTTGACCGAAGTCAAACTTAATCAATTAAAACATTAGAATTTATTATTTTTCTCACAAATTCATATTTAAACGTTCCGGCTACGCGCCCGGACTGCGCATACAAACTCGAGGCAATCCCCAAGTGAGGTTTTTACGGCCTCAGAAATACAGAGCGAGTAGGAATACAGGTGATGACCCCTTTGGGTCGTCACATTCTCCACCTCTAAAACTACCGTTCGTCCTCGAACGGACAAGAGAAAGAAGTACCTGAGTCGGGGAAAAGATAGGGATAACGGCTCCGCATATTAGACTCGGACTCCCAGGTCGATGCCTCAGGAGGCTGACCTCTCCACTGAACACGAACAGAAGGAAAACTCTTGGATCTCAACTGACGAAATCCGCCGGTCCAGAATAGCTACCGGCTCCTCCTCATAGGATAAGTCCTTGTCCAACTGGACAGAACTGAAATCTAACACGTGGGCAGGATCGCCGTGATACCTCCGAAGCATGGATACATGGAAAATTGGATGCACGGCTGATAAGCTGGGCGGCAATGCAAGTCTATAAGCCACCTCTCCCACTCGATCAAGAATCTCAAACGAGCCAATGTACCTAGGGCTAAGCTTGCCCCTCTTCCCAAATCTCATCACGCCCTTCATAGGCGACACTCGGAGCAATACCCGCTCACCAACCATGAAAGCTACATCTCGAACCTTACGGTCTGCATAACTCTTCTGCCTAGACTGAGCTGAACGAAGCCTCTCCTGAATGATCTTGACCTTGTCCAAGGCCTCCTGAACCAAATCCGTACCTATCAACCGAGCCTCTCCCGGCTCAAACCATCCAACCGGAGACCGACATCGCCTACCATATAAAGCCTCATAAGGAGCCATCTGGATGCTCGACTGGTAGCTGTTGTTGTAAGTAAACTCCGCCAAAGGCAAGAACTGATCCCACGAACCTCCAAAATCAATAACACAAGCTCGGAGCATATCCTCCAAAATCTGAATAGTACGCTCGGACTGACGGTCCGTCTGGGGATGAAATGCTGTGCTCAAGTCTACCCTTGTGCCCAACTCTCATTGAACTGCTCTCCAGAAGCGTGAGGTAAACTGCGTACGCCGATCCGAAATGATAGACACGGGCACACCATGAAGGTGAACAATCTCCCGAATATAGATCTCAGCGAACCTCTCAGAAGAATAGGAGACTGCCATAGGAATGAAATGCGCTGACTTGGTCAGCCTATCAACAGTAACCCATATTCGCATCAAACTTCTTCCGGGTCAACGGAAGCCCAGTAACGAAGTCCATAGTAATCCGTTCCCATTTCCACTCGGGAAGCTCAATCCTCTGATGTAAACCACCCGGCCTCTGATGCTCGTACTTAACCTGCTGACAATTCAAACAACGAGCCACATATGCTACGATATCCCTCTTCATCCTACGCCACCAATAATGCTGCCGCAAGTCCTGATACATCTTCGCGGCGCCCGGGTGAATGGAGTACCTGGAGCTATAGGCCTCCTCTAAAATCAACTCTCGAAGCCCATCCATATTGGGCACACAAACTCGCCCCTGCAATCTCAAAACACCATCATCATCTAAGGTAACCTGCTTGGCACCTCCTCGCTGCACCGTGTCCCTAAGGACATAAATGGGGATCGTCAAACTGCCGATCACGGATACGCTCCAATAACGAAGAACGAGCAACCGTGCAAGCTAACACACGACTGGGCTCAGAAATATCCAGTCTCACGAACTGATTGGCTAAAGCCTGAACATCCAAGGCAAGCGGCCTCTGACTGACTGGAATATAAGCAAGACTGCCCATACTGGCTAACTTCCTACTCAAAGCGTCGGCCACCACATTAGCCTTCCCCGGGTGATATAAAATAGTGACATCATAATCCTTCAACAACTCCAACCACCTCCTCTGCCTCAAATTCAACTCCTTCTGCTTGAACAAGTACTGAAGACTCTTGTGGTCAGTGAACACCTCACATGCCACGCCATACAAATAATGCCTCCAAATCTTCAAGGCGTGGACAATAGCCGCCAACTCTAAATCATGCACTGGATAGTTTTTCTCATGAATCTTCAACTGCCTCGAAGCATAGGCTATAACCTTGCCATCCTGCATCAATACTGCACCAAGTCCAATACGGGAAGCATCACAATAGACGGTATAAGGCCCAGATCCTGTGGGCAAGACCAACACCGGTGCCGTAGTCAGGGCTGTCTTGAGCTTCTGAAAGCTCGCCTCACACTCCTCCGACCATCTGAACTGGGCACCTTTCTGGGTCAACCTGGTCATCAGGGCTGCAATAAATGAAAACCCCTCCACAAACCGACGGTAGTATCCTGCTAACCCCAAGAAACTCTGAATCTCCGTAGCTGATGCTGGTCTAGGCCAGTTCTTGACTGCCTCTATCTTCTTCGGATCCACCTGAATACCCTCAGTTGATACAACGTGGTCCAGAAATGCTACTGAACTCAGCCAGAACTCACACTTGGAGAACTTGGCATATAACTGACTATCCCTCAGAGTCTGAAGAACTACTACTAAGGTGCTGCTCGNATATTTCTTGGTGATTGTAGCCTATCTGCATTGCTCATCATCGCTCTTGAATTAGGAATTCGTATCCTCAAAACTGCCTAATGTTTTCGCTTCTTGTGAGTGACTAGAATCCAACCCTCACCGTCTTTGTCTTTGGAGTGATTGTCTAGCTCCAGTGAACCTTCAAGAGTTTTCCTTGGAAGATCAACTTCAATGGGCTCGAAACTTCCAAATTGTAAGAAGGCAGTGCTTGACATGTTATGCAACTTTGAACACTTCTTTTCCTTGAGCACGATACTTGCATGATTTGCTTCTGCTGTTTCATCCATGTCTATGATGATTTTTCCTTCACTTACAAGAGCCATAATTTTCTCCTTCAAGACGAAGCATTTCTCTGTAGGGTGGCTAATGACACGATGAAACTTGCAGTATTTCGGATCGCCAACTTTGCCAATTTCCTCTGGCCTTTTTGATTCAGGGAGATCGATGACTTTCTTGTCCAGCAGTTCATCAAGGATGGTGGGTACGTCTGAATCTGGAAATGGATAAACCTTCGCCTCTAATTCCTTCAAGGTGGGACGACGCTTCTCCTCTTTGGGATATTGACTCGGGGTCTTATCCTCCTTCACTTTTTGCTTAGTAGTGACCTTCACAGAAGTTGCTTTCACCGCCATTGATTCTTTGGTTGGTTTTTTGATGCTACATTTTTCTGTAACTCCTTTTGATCAGCAAATGGAGTNCCCAGCTATCAATGGACTCGGGCTCCAAGTCAATATACCAGTCAAATGCGTTCCCTTTCAGAGAACGAACAAATTGTTTTACCAAAAGGTCACCATGCGTTCCAGCATTGCTACAAGTCTCGACAAAGTGGTCAATATGTTGCCTTGGGTTCTCTTTGCCATCAAATTGATGCAGCTTTGGTGGTTGATAATTGGTTGGCATGGTTAGACAGTCAATCCTCTTAGTATAAGGCTTAGAGTAGTACAACGAACTTTGTGATGGTCCGCCATATTGAGCTCTGATAGTGTTTGTTATCATGTCTTGCAATTGTTGGACAGATAACGCCGCAACTGAAGTTGCTTTCACTGCCATAGATTCTTTGGTTTGGTGCTTTGATGAAACATTTTTCTTGAACTCCTTCTGATCAGCAAATGGAGTTGCCTTTCCATGACTTGCGATGCTTAACTCCATGTCGTGCGCCCGAGTTGCAAGTTCTTCAAAAGTTCGCGGTTTGATCCCTTGTAGGATGTACAAAAGGCCCGCATTCCTTGAATGCACATCTCCACAGCAGATATTTCTGAAAGACGGTCCTTGCAGTCCAGACTTAACGCCCTCCAATGGTGAATGTAATCCAGCACGGGCTCGTCCTGCCTTTGCTTAGTTCCTGTCAACTCTATCATGCTTACAGTTCTCCGAGTACTGTAAAAACGATTGAGGAATTCCTTCTCAAGTTGCTCCCAGCTATCAATGGACTCGGGCTCCAAGTCAATATACCAGTCAAATGCGTTCCCTTTCAGAGAACGAACAAATTGTTTTACCAAAAGGTCACCATGCGTTCCAGCATTGCTACAAGTCTCGACAAAGTGGGCAATATGCTGCCTTGGGTTCCCTTTGCCATCAAATTGATGCAGCTTTGGTGGTTGATAATTGGTTGGCATGGTTAGACAGTCAATCCTCTTAGTATAAGGCTTAGAGTAGTACATTAACTTTGTGATGGTCCGCCATATTGAGCTCTGATAGTGTTTGTTATCATGTCTTGCAATTGTTGGACAGATAACGCCGCAACTGAAGTGGATTGCTTTTCCTTTTGAATGTTGAACTTGGCAAGTGATTCCTCAATAGCCATTTTTGGCGAGGTGAAGACAGGTGAACGAGGAGGGACGTGGCTTGAATCTCCAGGTGCATAGGCCTCCAATTTGTTCATGAGTTGAGCGATTTGAAGGTCTTTGTCTTCAACAGATTTCTTCAAGACTTCAATAGTCTGTTCCATCATGGCAAACTTCTCATCCACGTTAGTTGTGTCAGTCATTAAGGCGTTGAATTTCGTTGAAACTGGAGAATCCACCAAATCCTCAAATTCCACAAGGTTGGAGGCTGTTTGAGAAAATTTGTCAAACAACAAGAATGGGGTGTTGCCCCCAAAGATTGCGGTTGCAGACGTCGTGCGAGATCTACTCTTCTTTGCCACCTCCAAGGAGGCCAAGTATTCGGTTCCATCCAAGCCACTAGCCTTAAACTTGCTTTGAGTGATTGGGCCAACATGACTGAGCTCAACAGACGCAGCAGCAGTAGCATCTTTGCATGAAACATCACACTTGCGGAAGGCCATTGTAGCAGTAGATCTGAAGTTTGTAGATTTCAACTTGCAAGAAGGAGAGATGAAGGGCAGAATTGGTCCCACTGGGTGTGCCAATTTTTTCGCAATAAATTTTCGTGATTCAAAAATAAATTACAACCACAATATAAATATGAAGGAACATAATTTTATTCATAAAAAGACGCGGGTACAATTCTGTTTATCCCCTTGATTCTTCTCTCCTGATTATCTCCGTGATTCGAGGGCTAGAATAGCGTGTTTCTCGAACGTAGGATGGTGCGGGATTTCATGGATTTATTTGATTTCCATGAAATATGTTGTGGATCTTCTTGAAGTATTTGATTATCAAGAATTATTCGGCCACTTCTTGATTTCTTTGTGAATATCCCGTGAGTTTATGGGATTTTCGAGATGATCTCAATTTTTGAGAGTTTATGGAATTGCTGAGATCCTCTTTGAAAGACTTATGTAGCCTTATTTATAGGCATGAATTAGGGTTTGGGTGGAGTAGCCACCAAGTAACCCTAATAGACTCCTAATATTTCAAGAGTTGTCTTGAATTTAGGATTTCTCTTGATCTATTAAAATATCAGTGTCTACAAATGCCCCATACTTCAAGGTTTGTTGAGGTGCAGGCTTGCTGAAACTTGAAGACGAGACTTGAAGTACCCAACCATCACAATAGATAATCTTGCAACTTGAAGTTTTTGATTTGCAGGAGGAAGAGATTAAGGACAGAACTGGTCCCACTGGGCGTGCCAAAATTTGTTCGCAACAAATTTTCGTAATACGAAAAATAAACTGCAACAAAAATAATATGAAGAAAAAAGTGATTTTATTGATAAATATTCATGAGTACAATTCTATCTATCCCTTGATTCTCCTCTCTAAAATTCTCCGTGATTTGAGGGCTTGAGAAGCGTCTTTCTCGAATGTAGGATGATGCAGACCTCCTTGTGATGTATTTAATCGCCAAGAACGTCGAGCATCACTTTGTTGTTACGGGTTGATCTCCGGGAAGAACTCCGTTGATCACTCCTTTGTTTAAGAACTAAGCACTTGATTATTGATCTCTATGTTTGTGGATGCCCTCACCAATTGCGGAGTGTTCTTCTCCAACTCTGAATGTCCTCTTGAGAGTTATGTAACCCCTCTATTTATAATGGTAGATGATGGACAGTCCAGCTACCTATGAACTCTCTTGCTTGATTCTGATTGGTTCATGTGAGTCATCAATCTTATCACATAAGCCATGTGATAAGCTTGCTTATGATTGGCCAAGACATGTCATTTTAGACACTTGGCAACTCTTGATTGGTCACTGTTTTCAACTGGGATTGCCACATAATTTAACACGTGGCATCATCTTGTTGGCTTTGAGTTGACTGGACATGCCATGTCACTTGACACATGGCATGAGCCTGGGCCTTAAGATGAAATGGACCTTGGGCTTGAAATTAAAAATGGACTTATTAATTTGTGAAGTCCAAATTAATTATTCGACCAAAAGTAATTTAGAATTTACTCCAAATTTTGTATGGACTAATTTAATAATTTTTACATGTCTACAGGTGTCTATTAAGAACAACCCAAAAGAAGAGTTAATGAGTTAAGCAAATTGAAAATAAAGTGGGGAAGAAGAGAGAAACTTGTATAATTTACTCTTTACGATTTTAGTATACTTGTGTATGTATAAATATTATATAGTGGATACACTGATTATATATCGAATAAAGCATCAAAATTCAATATATACTCTATATAATCGATTTTTAGTCGATATATAATTAATGTATAAATATTATGTACGGAGGATAAACTGATTATACATTGATTAAGCTAAGTTTAGTGATTATACATTGATACTGATCTAGAACCTCATCATTTGTGATGAAAAAAAAGCAATTTCAAGAAGAAGAAGAAGAACATAGATAGATAGGTAGATGGTAGTGGTAGAATATTAGTGGATATCTTTTATGGGCGTTACTTATGAGGGCTTCCTCCTTCACAGTCGAATGATTTGTGATTAGAACTATAGCAGGAAAAAGACATCTCAAACTCTGGGTAGAAGGAGCTTTGTGGCAAATGATCAGTGCGTAGAAGAAGCCTTGCGTAGATTTAGGTTTTAGATTTATTTTCCGCTAAAAATAAAACAGATTTTTAATGTAAAAATTAGGTAATTAAAAAAGGGAAAAGACCATTATTACCTTGTACTATTGTAAATAGTACACGTTTATCCTCCGTTTTACTTTACGTCCAAAACCCACCCTACCATTAACAAACTTGATGGAACTACCCCTAACCCTAACAGATGGCCAATGTGGCAACTGACCCACTCCTTTTTTTCATGTCAGCTGCCAAGTCACTCATTTACTCAATTAAAAAAAAATTATAACATATCCGAATACACGAACTCCAGTCTAAAAAAGAACTTATGGTATCACTAGCTAAGAAGATCGAGACGCCGTCAAAAGCCATAGAACTCGAAGCAAGAAAACGAAAAGTTAAGCAACAAGGTCAGTGGGAACATCTTGAAGATTCATGTAAAAAAGCAGAAAAAGTGATCTTGGTTCATGAGTCATTGGTCTGAAAAAGAAGAACTTATGGGATTCTCGAGATAAGTTCATAAACTGGCCGGAATACTTAAGTTTCCGACGACCCTGTTGTTTTGGACGTCACTCGTTAGTCTACTGCTGTGATTTTTCTGTTGTGAAATTGGTATGCTTCGTCGATTGCTTGTGATTGACCATGATTTGGTGTCGCTCACACTTTCACTGTTTTTCCGTCTCTGGCCCATGATTTGGTGTGACCCTTTATAAAGTTGTTTGGATTCACTGATGCGATCACTTATCTCTGTTTCAAGTTTTGAAATTGAGTGGTGAGAACCTTCAAAGCCACTATAGTGTGTTCTTTGGGTGTCGAAAAATTGAAGTTGACAATTCGATTTGTTGATTATATATGGAGGAAATCAGCTGGGTATTGTTGTTTGAAGCTTAAAATCGTGAATCAAACATTAATTTCGTAGATTTAAGTGAAGAACAAATTTGTACTCCATTTTTTGGGCTGCCGAAATTTGAAGTTGAAAAACGACTCAAGAATATGAAATTCTGGCTTGTTTCCTACTGAAATCGAGTGAAAAAATAAAAATTGGAGCTTGAAATAGGAAGAATAACACTGATGTTTATAGATTTGGAAAAAAATACCATTGAAGGTTTTTTAAAAATGCTTGAGAACATAAAATGGGTATTCTAATTTGCTGAAGTTTAAGCAAAGTGTTGTCATGAAATTGTTGAGAATATTAATGTTGAGAAGTTATGGTTGCAACTTGAGTCAGTTTGATGAAAAACTTGGCTTAGTTTGAATTGAAAAATTTGAAGCAAAGATGAAGAACTCATGGAAGAAGAAGAAGTAGGGAGCCGGAGGGGGTGGGGTTGGGGGGGGGATATGTTTTAATTTTTTTTAATTGAGTAAATAAGTGACTTGGCACCTGACATGGAGAAAATGGAGTGGGTCAGCTGCCACATTGGCCATCCGTTAGGGTTAGGGGCTATTCCATCAAGTTTGTTAACGGTAGGGTGAATTTTGGACGTAAAGTAAAACGGAGACAAAAGTATACTATTTACAATAATACATGGGTAATAATGAACTTTTAATAATAGGGCTATTTTTAGTTTATTGCTAATATGTGCTGCTGGTCTAGTTAATTCTTGACAAGTAAGGGAAGGAAAACATAAATAGCCTGTCATGTTTCTTAAACACCGACTGACATACACTTTTATCAATTCAAAATAGCCACAAAAAATAACTGGACAATTAAATTCCATCCCAACGTAGTAAAATGACTAAGATAATACTTCTTATTGGCCCTACACATTAGGCTTTTAATACTGCATAATAGACACACAAAATCATCTTTCAGCTTAAGGTATCATTGATTTAATGAACAAGGAATTGCTTAAAGACCAAAGAATCGTTCTTGCTATCTTAAGAATAAGACAACCAAACAGAAAAATTAATAAATAAGCACTAATGATACTTTGTCTCTAATCTGTCACTAAATCGCCCGTAGTTAGCAGAATTTTTTGATAATTTGTCGCTAATCCGTAGCTAAATGAGATTAGCGACGTATTTTTCTGTTTAGCTATAGAATTTGTCCATCGCTAAAACCAGGTTTTTTTAGTAGTGAATTTCTTAGGCTTGGATTCGATGATGATTTGCTGTTTTGATGTTTTAAGCGTTCCAAAGGCTGGAACAAGTTTGAATGATGTTATGGGATGTGTTGGCATGTTTGGTTGAGGTCTCGAGGGGCTCGGGTGAGTTTCGGGTGGTTAACTGGATCAAATTCTTGTTTGAAAGTTGCAGATTTTCTTCAGTTCTGTTGCAGACATTTTTGTTCTTCGCGATCGCATAGAAGGGTTCGCGATCGCGTAGGCCTAGTTGGCCAGAGGTGAGACTTGTTCTACGCGATCGCAAATGCCAGGACGCGATCGCGATGGGCTGTGAAGTTGTTGTTCGCGAACGCGGTCAGGGTCGCGTTCGCGTAGAAGGGAAGGAGCCGGTGAGGAGTGAGCAGGTTGTTATATGCGATCGCGTGGGAGAGGCCGCGATCACGTGGGTTTGCAAAGCCAGTGCTTCGCGATCGTGTGGCAATTTACGCAATCGCGTGGCGATTTACGCGATCGCATAGGATTAAATGAGGCCAGTCAATATTTGTGCTTCGCGATCGCGAGACTATTTCCGCGATCACGATGAAGGAATTAAATCCCTGGGCAGAATGTTTTAATAGTTGCATTCGCGATATTTGGTCTATTTTCCACCATTGTTGAGCGATTTTGAAACTTTTTGAGAGGGATTGAAGAGGGAATCGAAGGGAAACACTTTTGCTCGATTCTATGATGAATTCTACCTAATTAAACATGAAATTAGTGGGATTTAAAGCCTAAAATTAGGGAGTTAGGGCTTAAAATTGGAGACTTTGATTTGAGGATATGAGGGGTCGTTAGTGGTCGGATTTTGATGTAATTGGTATGTATGAACTCGTGAGAGTGTAAGGATTCTATTTTTGTGATTATTATCGGAATTCGAGGCGTGGGCCCGGGGGATGGGTTTGGCCAATTTCGGGATTCTCGATGTTAATTGATTATTTTCGCATGGGCTTCGTTCCGTTAGCATATATTGATGTTATAATTCTAATTTTGGATAGATTCGACGCGAGTTGAGGCCGAGTCGAGAGGCAAGGGAATCGCGGAGTAGTATTTCATCCGGTTTGAGGTAAGTAACCATTGTAAATCTGGACCCGAGGATATGAAATCCCGGTATTTCGTATTGTTTGATAAATGAGGTGACACACATGCTAGGTGACGAGCGTGTGGGCGTGCACCTGTAGGGATTGTAACTTGGTCCATTTTGTAGCGGCTATTAAGCCGCGTATTTGATTTGAATCTTATGATATTCCGTATTTTAGAGATTTACACTATATTTTGGGCTGTACGCCGTGTTTGGGGCCTTGTGCCGACCTGTTTAGACCCTTAGGGGTATTTTTACTACTTTCCTCACTTTATTGATTTGAAAGCATATCCCCAGTCATGTTTTACCTGTTATTGCTTAAAACGAGTTTCATTACTATACTTCTTAATATATGAAAACTGTTTGGGCTGAGTTCCCTGATTCACCGATATGCCCGAGTGGCCGTGAGGTTAATGATTGAGAGCGGTTGAGGACCTAATGGTGAGGACTATATATACATTATGGATCGGACTGCACACCATAGTGATATATATATATATATATATATATATATATATATATATATATATATATATATATATATATATATATATATATATATATATATATATATATATATAAAATATAGATCGGGCTGCACGCCGCAGCAATACTTATATGGATCGGGCTGCACGCCGCAGCGATGTGTATTGGATCGGGCTGCGCGCCGCAGCGATATGACGCTTGGGCTGTAGGAGCCCCTCTGGAGTCTGTACACCCCCAGTGAGCGTAGTCGACTATAAACTATGGATCGGGCTGCACGCCACAGCGGATATTACTATTATTATTATTATTATTATGAGATATCTATTGAGCCGGAGTGCTGAGTGTGAGTACTGATTGATGAGAGCTGATTCACGAGTGACTGAGAGGCTTGCCCGAGAGGCTATACTTATGAGTGATACCTTTCCCGAGGGGCTCGTTTATGACATTTTGCTGCTTTCACTCTTCTTTTTATACTGAGCCTCTGCTGAAAAATGTGAATAAATGTTTTAAAAGGACTTTTAATCAAAACTGAAGTTTTACGAGATAACTGGCTATTGAACTGCAGATCTGACTTGATAATTCTGTTGAGATTTCTTATATGATTTTAAATGCTCGTCACTGCACTCAGACTTTATTTACTTTAGTTACTTACTGAGTTGGCGTACTCACGTTACTCCCTGCACCCTGTGTGCAGATCCAGGTTCCCGAGCATTAGAGTGAGAGCTTCCAGTACTCAGAGTTTATCCAGAGATCGTAAGGTAGTTGCACGGCATACGCAGCCCTGCCTTCCTCCTTCCTATCTTAGCATTTTGTTATTTTAGACTATTTTGTATTATTCACACAGTGTTTTGGTTGTACTTAGAGGCTCATGACTAGTGACACCAGATTCGGGCGGTGTTAGTATATTTTGTATTAGTTTCCGCATATTTCTGTTGGTTTATATATTTTACATATGAAGTATTTGAGACTTAAACTGTTTTAGAAAAATGAAATTATAAAAGGAAATTCGATGTGGTAAACGTTGAATTGGCTTGCCTAGTACTGTGATAGGCGCCATCATGACCGGGGTATTTGGGGTCGTGACAAGTTGGTATCAGAGCCTAGGTTACATAGGTCTCACGGGTCATGAGCCGGTTTAGTAGAGTCTCGCGGATCAGTACGGAGACGTCTGTACTTATCCTTGAGAGGTTGCAGAACCTTTAGGAAAAACTTCACATTCTTGAAATTCCTATCATGCGAATCTATTGATTCTAGTACTAAACTTCTGTTATTCTATTCTCTTACAGATGCTGAGGACACGTGTTACCAGTTAGGAAGGACGACCACCAGTTGGGGCCACTAGAGGCTGAGGTCGCGGTCGAGGCCGTGGTAGGGGCAGTGGTGTAGCCCGTACAGCAGATGGGGCAGCACCTGCAGATCCACCACCCGCCCAGTTCATGATCAGATTCCAGTGGGGGATGCTCCAGCGGGACCAGCTCAGGCACCCGCTGTGCCTATTGTCATTCCGGGTCTTCAGGAGACCTTGGCTCAGATCTTGACCATGTGCACTAATCTTGTTCAGGCGGTCGGAGTTCCTACTACCATAGCCACTTCTCAGGCTGGGGGAGGCACTCAGACTCCCGCCGCGCGCACATCCGAGCAGGTTGTTCAGGGATTGCATACACCGGAGGCACTACCAGCCCAGCCGGTTGCACCCGCTCCGGGTTTTGTAGTACTAGTTATGCCTGAGTACAGATTTGATGTATGTCGCTCAGTTTCTCTAGCACTCGTTTGATACAATGCCTCACCAGTTGTATGCCCTCTTTCTGTCCCTGACTTGTTACACAACAGATCTATATAGGCTACTATGCTTGTTTGCAGTAGAATGAAGAGAGTTATTTTGGTTTGATCAAAGTATACTAAGGATGGAGTTACACTGTGAATTTATACAAGGATCAATGGTGAAGGCTTGTCAACCCAAGGGTTTTGATCCTTGGAAAGAGTTGATTCTTTCCAAGAATAAAGAACTATCCGTTGCTTCTCTTCAGACCTTTTCCTTCGGCAGATAACGGGTTTGACAGGATTCTTCCTTGATTGTTGGACCTTCCAATCTTGATCGCTGTCCGGATCTTCTAGCTTTAATAGTTCTTCAGTGATTGATCTGACTCGTCAATCACAGATTGCGTTGAATCTTTATTCCATTATGGCAGATTTGATTTCCCAAAATCATGGAGCTAATCCTGATTTGCTGATGTAGTACTGTGTCTTTCCTTGTACATCGTAAGTATTCAGGCAGCTTCCCTTCTGAATGATTTCCTTCCTTGTTCGACATAGCCGTTCCAATAGTTCCTTTTTACTTCTTTGAACTCCTGCACATGCATATTAATTGCATCATTAAAATATGATCTAACAAGTTCGAGAAGTTGCGTTAGGGAGATATGACTGTGACGCAGTATGAGATGAGGTTCTCGGAGTTAGCTCGTCATGCTGTTTGGTTGGTTCCTACTGATAAAGAGAGGATCGGGAGGTTCGTTGATGGCCTTACATATCAGCTTCAAATTCCCATGACCAGGGAGAAGGTGTAAGCTGCTACTTTTGAGGAGGTTGTTGATATCGCTTGTGAGATTGAGTCAGTTCGTCGCCAAGAGCGAGATGAGAGGGAGGCCAAGAGGCCTCGGGGATCTGGTAGTTTTGGTGGTGCTCCTTCGAGAGGTCAGTTTCAGCACGACAGAGGCCGTCCATTCAGACATGCTCAGTCAGCTCGCCCAGTTCATCGTGGGGCATCATTGGGCCATGGTTCTCACAGCTCATATCAGGGCCATTCATCATTTAGTGCCCTACCAGCCCAGAGTTTGTCTCTTGCTCCATCGGTTCAGGGTTCTTCCATACCAGGTCCTTCTACTGGTCATTTTGGTGCCAGGGGTTCCCTTCAGTCCCCGTTCCCCGCACCAGGGAGTTGTTACGAGTGTGGAGAGTTTGGACATATGAGGAGGCAATGTCCTCGTCTTCTTGAGGGTCCGTCTCAGCAGAGGAGTCAGCCCTCGACTTCAGCTCCAGTTACTTCACCACCCGCTCAGGCAGCTAGGGGTGGGGGTCAGTCAGTTGGGGGTCGCCCCAGAGGGGGAGGTCGATCAGGTGGTAGTCAGGCCCGTTTCTATGCACTCCCAGCTAGACCATATGCTATTGCTTCAGATGTTGTGATTACAGGCATTGTCTCAGTCTGCCACAGAGATGCCTCTGTACTATTTGATCCTGGTTCCACTTTTTCATATGTATCATCATATTTTGCCCGTTATTTGGATACGCCCCGTGAGTCTCTTGTTTCATATGTTTGTGTATCTACTCTGGTGGGCGATACTATAGTTGTGGACCGTGTATACCGGTCGTGTGTGGTGACTATTGGGGGTCTGAAGACCTAAGTGGACCTTCTGTTACTTTGTATGGTGGATTTCGATGTGATTTTGGGCATGGATTGGTTATCCCCGTGCCGTGCTATATTGGACTGTCATGCTAAGACAGTGACGTTGGCTATGCCGGGTGTGCCATGGATTGAGTTGCGAGGTTCGACTGGTCCCTAGTAGGGTGATTTCATTTCTGAAGGCCCAACGGATTGTTGGGAAGGGTTGTCTTTCATACTTAGCCTTTGTGAGGGATGTTAGTGCAGAGACTTCTAGTATTGATTCTGTTCCTGTAGTGAGGGATTTTCCCGATGTGTTTCCCGCAGACTTACCGGGCATGCCATCAGATAGGGATATTGATTTTGGTATTGATATGGTACCGGGCACTCAGCCCATTTCTATTCCACCGTATCGTATGGCACCAACGGAGTTGAATGAGCAGCTTCAGGAACTCCTTGATAAGGGGTTTATTCGGCCTAGTATGTCGCCGTGGGGTGCGCCTATCCTATTTTTGAAGAAGGATGGCACTATGAGGATGTGCATTGTTTACAGGCAGTTGAACAAGGTCACAATCAAAAACAAGTATCCTTTGCCCCGTATCGATGATTTGTTTGACCAGCTTCAGGGAGCGAGGGTGTTCTCCAAGATTGATCTCCGTTCAGGTTATCACCAGTTGAAGATCAGGGACTCAGATATTCTTAAGACGGCTTTCAGGACCCGATATGGTCATTATGAGTTCCTTGTGACCAATGCCCTAACATCGTTCATGCATTTGATGAACAACGTGTTTCGGCCTTATCTCGACTCGTTCGTGATTGTATCATTGATGATATTCGGGTGTACTCGCGTAGTTAGGAGGAGCACGCAGAGCATTTGAGAGTTGTGTTGTAGAGATTGGGGGAGGAGAAGCTTTATGCAAAGTTCTCCAAATGTGAGTTTTAGCTCAGTTCAGTGGCTTTCTTGGGGCACGTGGTGTCCAGTGAGGGTATTCAGGTTGATCCAAAGAAGATAAAGGCGGTTCAGAGTTGGCCTAGACCGTCCTCAGCCACAGAGATTCGCAGTTTTCTTGTACGATCCGAGAAAGGCCAATGTGGTGGCCGATGCCTTGAGTAGGAAGGCGGTGAGTATGGGGAGTTTGGCGTATATTCCTGTTGGGGAGAGACCTCTTGCAGTTGATGTTCAGGCCCTGGCCAATCGGTTCGTGAGGCTGGATATTTTGGAGCCCAATCGGATTTTGGCTTGTGTGATTTCTTGGTCTTATTTATTTGATCGCATCAGGGAGTGCCCGTATGATGATCCTTATGTGCTTGTCCTTAAGGACAGAGTTCAGCACGACGATGCCAGAGATGTGACTATTCGCGAGGATGGGGTATTGAGGATGCATGGCCGGATATGTGTGCCCAGTGTGGATGGGCTTCGGGAGTTGATTTTGGAGGAGGCCCATAGCTCGCGGTATTCCATCCATCCGGGTGCCGCGAAGATGTATCAGGATTTGAGACAGCATTGAGAAGAATGAAGAAGGATATTGTGCGATTTGTAGCTTGGTGTCTCAACTGTCAGTAGGTGAAATATTAGCATCAGAGACCGGGCGGCTTGCTTCAGCAGATGGATATTCCAGAGTGGAAGTGGGAGTGGATCACCATGGACTTTGTAGTTGGGCTCCCACGGACTTTGAAGAAGTTCGATGCTATTTGGGTGATTGTGGATCGGTTGACCAAGTCCGCACACTTCATTCCTGCGTGTACTACCTATTCCTCAGAGCGGTTACCAGAGATTTATATCCGAGAGGTTGTTCGCCTGCATGGGGTTCCAGTTTCCATCATTTCAGATAGAGGTACTCAGTTTACGTCACAGTTTTGGAAGGTCATGCAGCGAGAGTTGGGTACTCAGGTTGAGTTGAGCACATCTTTTCACCCTCGGACGGACGGGCAGTCCGAGCGCACTATTCAGATATTGGCGGACATGTTGCGCGCTTGTGTCATTGATTTTGGAGGGTCATGGGATCCGTTTCTACCGCTCGCGGAGTTTGCTTACAACAACAGTTATCAATCGAGTATTCAGATGGCTCCATATGAGGCTTTGTATGGCAGACGGTGTAGATCTCCAATTGGTTGGTTTGAGCCGGGTGAGGCTAGGCTTTTGGCTACAGACTTGGTGTAGGATTCTTTAGACAAGGTGAAGGTGATTCAGAAGCGGCTTCGTGCAACACAGTCTAGACAAAAGAGTTTTGCTGACAGGAAGGTCTGTGATGTGTCTTACATGGTTGGGGAGAAGGCTCTACTAAAATTTCACCCATGAAGGGTGTTATGAGATTGGTAAGAAGGGTAAATTGAGTCCTCGGTTCATTGGGCTTTTTGAGGTGCTTCGTA
The DNA here is from genome assembly GCF_001879085.1 of Nicotiana attenuata. Classification (NCBI taxonomy): domain Eukaryota; kingdom Viridiplantae; phylum Streptophyta; class Magnoliopsida; order Solanales; family Solanaceae; genus Nicotiana; species Nicotiana attenuata. The sequence continues at coordinate 65,130 of NW_017674009.1, forward strand.
GGATTGGGGAGGTAGCTTATGAGCTCACTTTTCCACCCAGCTTGTCGAGTGTGCATCCAGTATTTCATGTTTCTATGCTCCGGAAGTATATTGGCGATCCGTCTCATGTTTTGGACTTCAGCACGGTTCAGTTAGAGGGAGATTTGACTTATGATGTGGAGGCAGTGGCTATTTTGGAGTGTCAGGTTCGAAAGTTGAGATAAAAGGATATAGCTTCAGTGAAAGTGCAGTGGAGAGGTTGGCCCGTGGAGGAGGCTACCTGGGAGACCGGGCGGTAGATGTGGATCAGATATCCTCACCTATTTGAGGCTTCAGGTATGTTTCTTGACTCGTTCGAGGACGAAAATTTGTTTAAGAGGGGGAGGATGTAACGACCCGGCCGGTCGTTTCATGAGTTACCGCTTTATTTCTCCAATTTCTGCTTCTTTATGTCTTGTTCAGCAGTATTATGTGGTATCGTGTTGGTTAGTTTGGGTTCGGAGTGGTTTTGTAGAGAAATTGGAGTAGGTCCGTTGTGTCATTTGGGGCGTGTGTACAAAATTTCAGGTCATTCGGAAGAGGTTTGATAGACTTTTTGATCGAAAGCGGAATTTGGAAGTTTTGGAATTTCTTAGGCTTGAATCCGATGATGATTTGATGTTTTGATGTTATTTTGAGCGTTCCGAAGGTTGGAACAAGTTTGAATGATGTTATGGGATATGTTGGCATGTTTGGTTGAGGTCCCGAGGGCCTCGGGTGAGTTTCGGGTGGTTAAACGGATCAAATTCTTGTTTTGAAAGTTGCAGATTTTCTTCAGTTCTGTTGTAGATATTTTTGTTCTTTGCGATTGCGTAGAAGGGTCCGCGATCGCGTAGGCCTAGTTGGGCGGAGATGAGTTTGTTCTACGCGATCGCAAAGGTTAGGACGCGATTGCGATTGGCTGTGAAGTTGTTGTTCGCGAACGGTGGGTCAGGGTCGTGTTCGCGTAGAAGGGAAGGAGCCGGTGAGGAGTGAGCAGGTTGTTATGTGCGATCGCATGGTAGAGGCCGCGATCGCGTGGGTTTGCAAAGCTAGTGCTTCGCGATCGCGTGGCGTTTTACGCGATCACGTAGGGTTAAATGAGGTCAGTCAATATTTGTGCTTCGCAATCGCGAGGCTATTCCCGCGATCGCGATGAAGGAATTAAGTCCCTGGGCAGAATGTTTTAATAGTTGCCTTCGCTATCGGTCTATTTTCCACCATTGTTGAGCGATTTTGAAGCTTTTTGAGAGGGATTGAAGAGGGAATCGAAGGGAAACACTTGGAGGTAAGATTTTTGAACTCAATACTCGATTCTATGATGGATTCTACCTAATTAAACATGAAATCAGTGGGATTTAAAGCCTAAAATTGGGGAGTTAGGGCTTGAAATTGGAGACTTTGATTTAAGGATTTGAGGGGTCGTTAGTGGTCGGATTTTGATGTAATTGGTATCTATGAACTCGTGAGAGTGTAAGGATTCTACTTTTGTGATTTTTATCGGAATCCAAGGCGTGGGCCCGGGGGTCGGGTTTGGCCAATTTCGGGATTCTCGATGTTAATTGATTATTTTTGCATGGGCTTCGTTCCCTTAGCATGTATTGATGTTATAATTCTGATTTTGGATAGATTCGATGCGAGTTGAGGCCAAGTCAAGAGGCAAGGGCGTCGCGGAGTAGTATTTCATCCGGTTTGAGGTAAGTAACCATTGTAAATCTGGACCTGAGGGTATGAAACCCCGGTATTTCGTATTGTTTGATAAATGAGGTGACACACATGCTAGGTGAGAGCGTGTGGGCGTGCACCGGTAGGGATTGTGACTTGGTCCGTCCCATAGCAGCTATTAAGCCGCGTATTTGATTTGAAATCTTATGATATTCCGTATTTTAGAGATTTATACTATATTTTGGGCTTACGCCGTGTTTGGGGCCTTGTGCCCACCTGTTTAGACCCTTAGGGGTATTTTTACTACTTTCCCCACTCTAATTGATTCGAAAGCATATCCTCAGTCATGTTTTACCTGTTATTGCATAAAACCGGTTTCATTACTATACTTCTTAATATATGAAAACTGTTTGGGCTGAGTCCCTGATTTTCACCGATATGCCCGAGCGGCCGTGAGGTTAATGACTGAGAGAGGTTGAGGACCTAATGGTGAGGATTATATATACATTATGGATCGGCTGCACGCCGCAGCGATAATATATATATATATATATATATTATGGATCGGGATGCACGCCGTGGAGTCGGAGTGCACGCCGTGGAGTCGGATGCACGCCGTGGATCGAGCTGCACGCCGCAACGATACGTATTTGTCGGCGTGCGTGCCGC
>NW_017674009.1:67480-111922 GCF_001879085.1 Nicotiana attenuata
ATATATAAAATGGATCGGGCTGCACGCTGCAGCGATATGTATTGGATCGGGCTGCACGCCGCAGCGATACTTATATGGATCGTGCTGCACGCTGCAGCGATATGTATTGGATCGGGCTGCACGCCGTAGCGATATGAGGCTCGGGCTGTAGGAGCCCCTTCGGAGTCTGTACACCCGCAGTGAGCGTAGTCGACTATAGACTATGGATCGGGCTGCACGCCGCAGTGGTTATTACTATTATTATTATTATGAGATATCTATTGAGCCGAAGTGCTGAGTGTGAGTACTGATTGACGAGAGCTGAGTCACAAGTGACTGAGAGGCTTTCCCGAGAGGCTATACGTATGAGTGATACCTTGCCCGAGGGGCTCGTTTATGACATTTTGCTGCTTTCACTCTTCTTTTTATACTGAATCTCTGTTGAAAAATGTGAATAAATGTTTTCAAAGGACTTTTAATCTAAACTGAAGTTTTACGAGATAATTGGCTATTGAACTGCGGATTTGACTTGATAATTCTATTGAGATTTCTTATATGATTTTAAATGCTTGTCACTGCACTCAGACTTTATTTACTTTAGTTACTTACTGAGTTGTCATGCTCACGTTACTCCCTGCACCCTGTGTGCAGATCCAGGTGCCCGAGCATCAGAGTGAGAGCTTCCAGCACTCTCTGAGTTTATCCGAAGATCGCAAGGTAGCTGCACGGCGTTCGTAGCCCTGCCTTCCTCCTTCCTATCTTAGCATTTTGTAATTTCAGACTATTTTGTATTATTCACACAGTTTTTTGGTTGTACTTAGAGGCTCATGACTAGTGACACCATATTCGGGCTGTGTTAGTATATTTTGTATTGGTTTCCGCATATTTCTGTTGGTTTATATATTACATATGAAGAATTTGAGACTTAAACTGTTGTAGAAAAATGAAATTATAAAAGGAAATTCGATGTGCTAAACGTTGAATTGGCTTGCCTAGATAGGCGCCATCACGACTGGGGTATTTTGGGTCGTGACACTAATACCAAACTAGTTAGTTACGACAAAGCACTACTGGACAAAGATTGCATTGGAAAATAACTTGGCAAGTTCCTTTTAGCAAAAACTTATTGGAAGAGACTTTTAATAGTCTTGCAAAAGGATAGCTGTGAAAGTTATAGATGCATGATTATGAGTCTCAGTGGGAGATCTTTAGGGCATATACTATTAACCATGCATTTAGATATAGTATATTCTAATAATTGTCATGGTTAAAAGTCTAAATGGGAGATTGTTGGGATATATACTATTAACCATGGATTTTGGTTTGGATGTAGTATTTATTATGAAATAATTGTTTATTCAATTTTAATAAAATTTTAAATAGATCATATATTCGTTTGTGTCCTTTACTTATATAGTACATGATTGAGCGTATAGAGTTTAGTTTATACACGGAAGATTAAATCATCAGTTCTTATAAGTATAAAGATCATGTTCACAATCTAATGATGGAATTGGACAAACCATTAGGAATGATTGTAGCACAAGATTAAATATAATTTATCTTGATTATGGGAATGGTTTAATTCCGACTTCTTGTGCTAGTACATTTTGTATGCATTGAACGGACCAAGTAGAGATAAGTATTTTATACTGACTTAATAAAATAAATTCTCTAGCCATGAAATGCACTTATGCTCTTAATCTTGATATAATTATTATTAGTTGTGTATATTATTATTGTTTTGATTTATTAAAAGGCGAGTTTCTTTCGTGGGTCAATATGCCTGGTAAATTGGACAATAATGATATACATTGGCAATGTAATAGTTTGTTGTTGGAATCCATGTCTCGGTCTAGAGATTGATGATACGCCTTTATGAAAGCTTATAAGTTCTCATGTGTAAACCCTGCAGGTGGATTTTGTATCCGTCACATGAAATAAGTTAAGCGAAAGTCTAAAGGAAATAATCAATGAATTAAATTATCAGTAGTTTAATTTATTTGATTAGTATCTGAATCTTAACATGGGGAGTTAAATAAGGTTTATTGGAAGAATTTCGAAATTGAATTGAGGAGTGCAGTTACGAATTTTTAGTGGAATAATTGGTAATTTATTATGGTAGTATTAATTCGGATATTTAGAATTAAGTCCATAGTAGGAAGCCTCGTTAATTAAATATTGCGGTCTCTGCTGTGCCCGAATAATTAAATGAAATTCTATTTCTTAGTGGAAAAGGAAGACCCACTAGGTTTAGGAAAAGGTTTTAAACCCTAAAACCTGCGGCTATAAAAGGGGTCTTATTCCATAAGGAAAAAAGGTTTTTACTACACGGTTTTCCTAGGAGAAATTCGCCCACACGAGTTTCACTAATCCCAGGCATTATCATGGTCACACAACAGAAGACTGTGGAACTGGAGAATGATCTCGTGGATGGCCTTGTTCTTGCTTGGAGGCTCCAATCGCGATCGCGATCACGCTTCAAGAGATAAGTATCGATTTTATGCTTGATTAAAATCTGTGATTATGTGTTGTTTATATTACATACAAGAGATCTTGGATATTTGCTTCCGCTGTTTATACCTGTTTCCCATCACTAAATAAATGCAAGGGCCTTGACTTGATTTGTTCTTTTATATGTAAAAGATGTCTATTAAGAACAACCCAAAAGAAGAATTAATGTGTAAAGTAAATTGAAAACAAAGAGGGAAAGAAGAGAGAAACCTGTATAATTTACTCTTTACAATTTTAGTATACTCATGTATGCATAAATATTATATACTACATACATTGATTATATATCGAATAAAGTATTGGCATTCAATATATCCTCTGTAGAAGTGGTGTTTAATCAATATATAATTAGTGTATAAATATTATATACGGAGGATAAACTAATTATTGGTTATGCATCGAATTTAGTGATTATCAATGATACTGATCTAAAACCTCATTAGATTTGACGGGAAAAAAAAAATACAAATTTGTATACGGTAAAAATCAGTGGTCCAATTTTATGATCGTTAAGGCGCCTCGTAAAGACCGCCCCCAGAAGGCTCGAAGCTTAGCTTGGGGTTTCGACACCGAGGGTTCTAAATGATCGACCTCGGGGCAGTGCGAACCAGCGGCTACGGTGGATCGATATGAGGTTCTCAAGGCACGTGACTAGAGCTGACAAAGTCTATTAGGCTAGTCCAAACCCGTATCATGACATTAAATGGCTGTACCAGCCCCATATCTTTGTAATAAATGCATTTGCACTATATTGGGATTCCCCCTCATATATAATCCTTGTCATTTTGTAAGGAGGATCTGATACACAACATCCAACACACTACATTCAATACAAGAACATTCTCTGCTCTCTAACTTAAACATATTCTCTTGGTCTCATTAGTTACATTTATTGCTTATATTCATTATGTTCTATTAATTATTCATCTTTTATTGCTCATTATTGATCGTAAAGAGCCGTCATCGCAACTCTCATAACTGTTAATCCTTCATCGACTGCCCTTAGCCGGGCATCCGACTCGACCCCGAGGCCCCACATACGCAAGCTCGAGGCTTCGATTCCCAGCCATTCGGTTTGATTATTACATCATCTACAAGCTATTATCTTATTTTCCGATCTTTCACACTTAGCATCTATTGCCTAACAACTAGCATAAAAGCAGATCACGTATTTTTAGAACCACATAATCAAATCTAATTGTTATTACCATTTTCAATGTAAATAGTTTGGCGCCCACCGTGGGGCTAAAAATAATAGTGATTATTTTCTTGCTGGTTTACTACATAAAGCAATTTATCTTTCACACTTTTTCTTGTCCAAGATCTTTGATTTCAGGTCAAAATGTCTAACTGAGTAAACACACATGAAAACAACAATCTTGAGGACCATGGAGAAAATGGTGTAGCTATTCTAGGTGTTGGTGTACCACCACGAAACCCTGAGGATGCGCCAGAACCAATTCCCGTGGACGCGGTCTCGCGCGACGCTCAACACGTCGAAATAAGCTCCCACACCAAAAGGAGCATACACCAAGGAGATCAAAAAGAAGCTCAAAAACCCCGGCTCAGGAAGAACAAGGGGTTAGCCTTCACGACATCTTCGAGATGTTACAAGCACAACAGCTGGCGATTGCTCAACTGCAAAGCCACCAGAAACTCCCAGGACGGTAGCACCGGAAACGGCTCCCCGAGCCGAGCAGGTACCAAAAAGATCAAGAAACAACGGGTCGACAGCCGACCCCGCCATCATAAAGATGCTCGAGGACCTCAGAAAGAGGATCGAATCGGGAGATAAGAAGATAGAAGCCAATGATAAGAAGGTGGAGACCTACAATTCTAGGTTCGATCAAATTCCGGGCGCACCCCCGATCTTGAAAGGTGTAGATTCGAAGAAGTTCGTACAAAAGCCGTTCCCACAAGATGCTGCTCCAAAACCCATCCCGAAGAAGTTCAGAATTCCCAACCTCCCGAAATACAACGGAACCTCGGACCCCAACGAACACATCATCGCTTACACTTGTGCGGTGAAGGGCAACGACCTAAGGGACGACGAGATTGAGTCCGTCCTACTTAAGAAGTTTGGAGAAACACTTTCGAAGGGGGTCATGATGTGGTATCACAACCTCGTCCCGAATTCAATAGACTCATTTGCCATGCATGCAGATTCTTTCATAAAGGCACACGCCGGTTCCATCAAGGTGGCTACAAGGAAATCCGACGTCTTCAAAATCAGACAAAGGGAAAATGAGATGTTGCGGGAATTTGTGTCTCGCTTTCAATTGGAGCGAATGGAATTACCACCTATCTCCGACGACTGGGCCGTACAGGCCTTCACTCAAGGTTTGAACGAGCGAAGCTCGGTAGCCTCGAAGTAGCTGAAGCAGAACTTGGTCAAATATCCCGTTGTGACCTGGTCGGATGTCCACAACCGATACCAATCGAACATCAGGGTCGAGAACGACCAACTAGGAGCCCCATTGGGCTCAGTATATCCTAGCAGGCTCCTAGTAAAGGAGCCAAAGCCAAACAAGGAAAGGTACCAACCATACATGGAAGATAGAAGGAACACCCCAAGATGTAACGTACCCCGAAATGACCAAAGAATAGATCGAGGTCAGAATCCTCGAAGAATCGTAAATAGAGACGGATTCGATAGACACACGGGATCGACGGAGGCACTCCGATTGTCTGAATACAACTTCAATATTGACGTTTTAGACATCGTCTCTGCCATCGGTAAAATCAGAGAAACCAGATAGCCAAAACCCGTACAATCAGATCCATCACAAAGGAACCCCAACCTAGTATGCAAATTTCATGGCACGCACAGTCATAGGACCGAAGACTGCAGACAGCTCCGAGAGGAAGTAGCCCGACTACTCAGCAAAGGGCACCTCCGGGAGTTCCTCAGCAACAAAGCCAAAAATCAATTTCGGTAAAGAGAGGCAAACAGAAAGAATGAAATAGAAGAACCACTACATGTTATCCACATGATTGTTGGGGGAGTTGACATCCCATAGGAACCCGTCGTCAAACAAACAAAAATATCCATCACCAGGGAAAAGCGAACTGGGGGCTATATACCAGAGGATGCTCTCATATTCAGCGACGAGGAAATCGAGACCCTGTCTTAACCTCATAATGACACACCGGTAATCTCTTTTCTTGTAAATACTTTTCAAGTTAAATGTGTACTTGTGGATCCAGGTAGCTCGGCCAACATCATCAGGTCGAGGGTGGTGGAGCAGCTCGGACTACTTGACCGAATTGTGCCCGCATCTCGAGTCCTCAACGGATTCAACATGGCGAGTGAAACAACAAAAGGGGAAATCATCCTCCCGGTCAACGTGGCCGGCATTATCCAATATGCCAAATTCCATGTCATCGAAGGAGACATGAGATACAACGCCTTGCTCGAAAGGCCGTGGATACACTGCATGCGAGCAGTACCATCAACCCTTCATCAAATGATGAAGTTCCTGACAAAGGATGGCATAAAAACAGTATATTGGGAACAACGTGCAGCGAGGGAAATGTTTGCGGTGCACGATGTAGCACCGACACCTATGCCTCCAACTTCGAAGGAGCCAAAGGATAAGCAAACAATGAAGTAGCAATCACGAGACACATCCTCGGCTACACTCGAATTAAACAAACAAAGGACCGTACCGCGTCCCCTAAGCAAACGTTTGGAGCATTTCGAGGCCCAAAGCGCCATCGCCACTAAGGTATAACCATCTTCCTTTTTATTTACATCTTACACTAACCTTTGTGCAGATGTCCGATTAGAACAGTCGAAGCGCTGTCCGGCTCGAAGACCTTAAGGTTTTAAGGCATGCGTTGCACTATTTTCCTTCGATCGGGTTTTATCCCAAGAAGGGTTTTACCGACAAGGTTTTTAACGAGGCAAAACCTATATGCTACCTAAGGAAAACTCAACAAGTATTCAAGGCTTCTCTTCGATCAACCTCGAATACTGGGGGGCATCCCCCCGGAAGGTCACCTCCTTGGAGAAACCAAGATGTGCTGAATGGGGTCTCGATAGGAAAATGATGTACCGGGCCAAACGGTCAAATGAACCGTGTCTATATAGAATAACCGAGCCCTTGATAGCTAAAACTTGTATACTTGTACCAAGCAATCAAAGAATACTTTCCCCTCCATCAAAGCATTTCGCGTTTCAAAGAAGTTCGGTATTTTTTACAAAACGGCTCCAGAGCCAAAAACGTCCCGAACACTCGGGGACTAACGTTAAAAACACGAAGTCGTATGACCCCCGGGTCGTAAACTTCGAACTTGTAAGCCCTCAATGAGGCAACATAAAACACGGCCCCAGAAGCCAAAAACGTGCCGAACACTCGAGGACTGACGTCAAAAACTCGAAGCCGTATGACCCCCGGGTTGGAAGCTTCGAACTTGTAAGCTCCAATGAGGCAACATCAAAAACGGCCCCAGAAGCCAAAAACGTGCCAAACACTCGGGGAGTGGCGTCAAAAACTCGAGACCGTATGACCCCTAGGTCGGTAGCTTCAAACTCGTAAGCCCTCAATGAGGCAACGTCAACTCTACAAAAATGGCTCCAGAGCCAGGAAAACTTTCAATATCTCGTGGACTGTCGCCAATTGCCATCCCATCGACTTATCAAAACCCGAGGCCATAAGACCCTACGCGGGCAACCTCGACCTCGTAAGACCTTTATAAGGAACTAACCATACTTGTACCAAGTAACCAAAACTGTAAGACCTCAAGCAAGGCATGAACAATACTTGTACCAAGTAACCAAAACTGTACGACCTCAAAGGCATGTAAAAATTATAAGACCTTACAAAAGGCATTATCCAGACCTTAAAGTTAAGGCTATATATTCGAACTTGTAAGACCCCTAAAAAGGCATACCCTCGTTATAGACGCTGAAACTACTTCACTCGGGGACTGAAAGGCTCCGGCCAAACACAATGACTACGTTCACAAGGCTGTGCCAGCCAAACTAACGCGACTCGGGGACGCCAGACCGTCGCTATAAAATCACAGGACTTCAATTAGTTCGTAAGTACTTCGAAAAGAACCGGTTAAACAGGATACTCTTGACATAGGAAAAAGAGCTTCGACCATGTCAGCTCCAAACTAGAGGCTTCGAAACATTCAGCCACCGAGTAAAACCTCCCGAGGTGCTCGATCATTGCAACATAACGACTCACAATCGAGGTTCTTATCGAACCGTCGAAGAGTCAAGCAAACACAATTTCAAAAAGTCCTTAGCGAGGGAAAAATAAAGCCTATTAGAGGTCATACCGACCCAATGCGTAAGAGCCACTGCCGCCAGCCCATATAAAAGGTCGTACCGATCTAATACGTAAGAGCCACTGCCGCCAGCCCATATGAGAGGTCGTACCGACCTAACGCGTAAGAGCCTAAGGGCCAGCTTTAAATTCAAAAACTTAAGGGTCAATGAGCTCAAGTCGAAACCCGACTCAGAGACTGAACCCGAAACAGCTAACTGAATATGCCTAAGAGCAAAAGCATAAGAGCTTAAATGCCGGCTTATACTAAAAGGTCGTACCGACCAAACGCGTAAGAGCCTATGGGCCAGTCCAACGAGCCCAAAGGCCATACTATAAATCTAAGGGTTCTTTTAATTCAAAGACCAGTTCATCTGGCTAATGACTGACAAACATCGAAGCAAAGGGAAGTGCATGAAAAATGAAACCGCAAGGCTTCCTTTTATACATATATGTGAAAAAAATACAAGATCCATTTACAATGTTCTTTGAAAGCTCTATACACAAAATCAGAAAAGGAAGGCCTAATCTACGTACCTGTCGGGGACTATGGCCTGACAGCCTCTTTCTCGCTATCTTCGGCATCGGACAGAAGGAACTTAGCGTCATATTCGTCCGCCTTTGCCTGCTCTATTTCTTCCGAGAGATCGAAGCCCCTGGCATGGATCTCCTCGAGGGTTTCCCTTCGAGATTTACACCTAACATACTCTTTGCTCCTACTCTCCCAGTCGAGAACTCCTCTTAGCTCAGCTCGAGCGTCGGCAACGTCTTGTAAATAGATGGCCACTTTCTTATCAGCCTTGGTTCGGATCTCCTCAGCTTCAGTCCGAGCATCTATAACCTCGGCCTTCATCTTTAGAAGTTCAGATTCGAGCCTCACGATCATGCTCGTTCGGGCCGAGCTGTTTGCTTGAGCATTCCGGAGTCGCACTTCAAGGGCGGAATCCTTGGCCAAAACATCCCTCTTGGCTGCAACTTGGGCATCTACCTGAGCTTTTAGCTGTTTAAACTCATACTTAACCCGGCCAATGTCGCCCTAAAGTCGTTCCAGGTCCTTTGTTTTACTCTGCAGAACATCAACTTGAAAACGCCATACATAATATAATAAAGAAAAAGAATGAATATGCCAGCAGAGGACCCTGCTCGAAATAAGTTTTTAAGGTTTTCCCTTAAGAGAAGTCTCGGATCAGGACTTGTTTCAATAGCCTTTCGGAGGAGTGAAACATCAGGCAGAATGGATACCGAGTTCGGGGGGCAGGTTATAGCTTTCGAGCGAGACAACTCATCAACGATTGGTGCAGGATTGACCACTCAGCTATCCAAGTTACGTAAAAGACACATTTTGAAGTTTTTCCCTGCCTCATGAGGGCACACTTTGAGTCCCAAACTTTCTGTCTGAAGCAAATGCTGGAAGTCCAAGATGGTGGTTTGGAACATCCAAGAGGACACCTGATCCACGCTCTCTTCCCTTGGTAAAGAGGAATTTCAAATCTAAATCAATCATTTGATCAGCAGGAATATCGGAATATTAATCTCCGAAAGCAGAAGGAGGAGCATACATCGACTCAAGATAAAGGTTACCTGTCTTTCGAGATAGCTTTCATAGTTCTGACTTCGATCGGCCTTGTACCGCAGGTAATCAAACTCATCTCCCCTCTTCTTACAAAGAAGCCTGAGAGATTTCTCCCCGTCCAAAGCTTTCAGCAACCTGGCTTCGCGACGAAGCAGCTCAGACTTGAGCTTGTCAAAGGCCTGCGAAAAGGGAACTCAATAAGAAAGGGAAGGCACAAAACTAAAAAAGCATGTACCGACTGCCAAAACTCACCATGAAATTGAGCCGCTGAGCTTCGTCAAAAGTCGAGCACACATCTACTGGCTTGGCCTCATCGGCCCCAGTAAAACTACTCCCGATGGGAGCATGACCGCCCGATGTTTTACTCGATTCATTTGGCTCCTGGCCACAAAATTCCCTCGAAGTACCTTCGGCGGGGGAAGAGGAAGGTGGAAGGAAACCCTTGTCCCTCGAAGTTCCTTCGACAGGAATGGGAGGCGGCGACAAGAAAGGAACCGTCTTTCCAGAAGTAGAGGATTCAAAGGCCGCAGGTTCGATCGACACGTCTCTTTTGAACCTCAGAACAGGGCTCGCCCCGTTGCGAGCATCCTCGCCCTCTGATGACTCCTTCCGTTTGTTATCAGTCCTCGGCCCTGAGGTTGGCAATCTTTGCTCCTCCCCGAGGGGACACGACCTCGTCTCGGAAAATTCTCCAACGCCTGCGGTGGCAGAGTTAGTGTACTAAAAAGAAAGTTCCTTTCTGAGAAAACAAACCACTAAGCACTTACCATGATGTTTTGCCTCCCATCTCCCCTTGGACAGGTCTCGCCATATGCACTTATCATAAGTCGAGCAAGCCGCCAGCTTACGAGACCATCCAGACAGGTTAGGAACCTCGTTCGGCAGCCAAGGGATCGCTAAAGAAAATAAAAAGGAAAACATCTTTACGGAGCCCGCCTCCACTATGGACAAAAACGATAAAAACATGAGTGCACCACTTACGTGTGAAATTCCGTTTCTCAGGAAATGGCAGAAACACTCCAGGGATAATATCAACTGTCCGTGCTCGAACAAATTGGCTCATCCACCCCCAGTCCTCGTCCTCTTCACCGCTAACGGCAAGGGGCCAGGTGGATCGACATCATAGAGTAATCAGGCCCCGATAATGCAAGGGCCGGTATAACCTAATAAGATGACTAAGGGTGAATTCGAGCCCGGCCTTATCCTTAAAGTACCTTATCATCAGCACTATCTTCCGAAAGGATAGGTGAGCCTGCGCCAAGGTAACCTGATACCTTCTGCAAAACTCGAGCACGACCCTATCGAGAGGGCCCAATGTAAAGGGGCACGTATATACTTTCAAAAACCCCTCGACATGGGCCATAATGCTCTCTTCCGGGGAAGGCACCTGCAACACCACCTCTTTTCCCCATCCGTAATCTTTTCTAACTGCCTTGAGATGCTCCTCCCCTATTGAGGAGATAAACCTCAACGCATGCTCCCGATGGCCCAGAACATTGGGAGGTCTCTCTAATGTAAAATCCCTCTTCGAGACAAAGCACCTCGATGTTAGCTCGCCGGACGCCGGCGGTGTACCACCGACCGAGTGCGAAACTAGGGAAGAACCCTCCTCTCCTTGGCAAGCGGATGTGGGCACAATAACCATGGCTATGGTAAAATGAAGAAAGGAGAAATGAAAGACTCAGGCGAAAGCTTTGAGGTAAAGGGAAATTGGCGCAAGAAAGGAGAACCCTATAAGGAAGATAGTCGCTCAATACGGCCGTATCTTCAAATAAAGGGAAAGCAAGTACATATATAGAGCAGGCGGCGACTATTCGCCTGACCTGGGGACCAACGGAATCTGGCCATGTCAATATCACCTTTTTGGGAAGCGCGCTGGTGGGGCCACCTCGGTAACTTCACAACTATGCCATATAAATGACACTGTCATGCAAATGCTGGGAAGTCTCTAAACCCCGAGAATTTTCGCTATTGCTAGCATCGACCCTATAGAAACTATCGATCCAATTTTTGAGATGGTGCCCGATCTCAAAGGCCTCGACCACTCCAAGTATATGCCCCAAAGATCCAACATCAAAATTTGATGGCAAAAACATTAAAACATGGAACAAGAAATACTTGAAACAGAGAAATTGTTATATTTCCAAAAACACATTTACAACAGGGGAGCATTTGCAAAGCCTTTCCCCTATGAAACTCTTGCACAAAAAGGAAAAAAGATGACCTAAGTCTACTCCTCGCCCCCACAACCCTCGGAATCATTGTCGGAGCCCTTATCTAGAGTAGCCGAAAAAGCAGACTCTTCCTCCAAGGTTCGGGCTTCCTCGATCTGAGCTGAAAGATCGGCGCCCTTATCACTCGCTTCCTCAAGAACCTACCTCCTCTCTTGCGCACGAGCATAAGTAACGGCCCGAGTTAGCTTCTGCTCGGCCTTCACTAGCTTCTGCTCGGCCTTCACTAATATCTCTCGAGCTCGTTCATTCGCAGTGGTGGCATCATTCTTATACGAGGATGCCTTTTCTTCTGCCATAGACTTAGCCGACGATAATATGACAACCTCCTCCTTGGCACTCTGCAGAACGTCCCGGGTCGACACCAGCTCCGTCCGCAGAAGGTCCCTCTCCGAGGCCACGATCTCATTTTGTCCCCTGAAAGCGAGGACCTCTGCATCCTTGGCAACTGCCTCCTCTCGAAGCTGCTCCACCATTGCATTCTTTTTCCTGACCTGCGAGGGAAAAGAAAGTTGGTAAAACACCAAGTTACAAGGAAAAAGGGTAAGTTCGCAAATACAGTATTACCTGCTCGGCAAGGGTGTCTTTTTCTCGGCACATCCCTTGCAACCTCGCCTGGAGCCCACTCAGCTCCTCCTCCTTTCGGGCAGAAGAGGTCTCCGACTCCTTTAACCCTGAGGTGAGATTCTTGACCTCCTTCCTACGGCATGAAAGCTCATTTTGGAGCTTAGATAAGGCATGATCGTACATCTTCTTAGACTACACCACAGAAAAGATAGAAGGTCAAGCACAAAAATTTAGAAACACAAATGATATGCCAAGAGTATCACCTGCCGATGAAGCCTCTCCGCCTCCTCGAGGGCATCGTGAGCATTGAGATCAATATTATCATCGAAATTAGCAGGAAGGTCTTCAAGCACATTTCTCCCTCCGTGAAAGGCCCCCGCACCAACAGAATCCTGATCCTGAGCATCCCCGATCTCCCCCTGATGAGTATGAAGGGCCCAAATTGGTTCCATCCAGGGCACTAAGCTCCCTAAGGGTCTCCTCTCGCCCCCGAGAAACTTCGGGTTCGGGCTCTCCAGAGTCATCAGCAACGGGTTCCTCGACAGGGACTGTACCACGTCCAGTCAAAAACTCGGGGACCGTATCCGCACCCTCCTCGAAAGCCTCCACAACATGGGCTCGAGCCGAATCGATCATTCCCGATTTAGCGGCCCTCGGCCCAGCCACCTGCGGGGCATCCGTGCCCGACCTTGTCCTTTGTACCAAAGGGTTCTCATCATCGTCGTCACCCTCATCCTTAGTGCCGGGACTTGTCCCCGTAACTGAAGTTGAGACTTTGGCATCATCCCGAGGCCTGCATGATTGGGCTTCTTTGACGTAGGAGATTCAGTGGCCGCCTTTCTCTTCCTCTTCTTACCCTTATCGGGCTTCGAGGTCTCTTCCTCGCCGTTAGGAGGCGGTCTCATCAGCACTCCTTTGCCAAGGCCTGCACAAGCATAATTCTCAAAGCTTATCAACACGAAGGGTACACAAAAGAGATGTTGAAACATCGTAGTGGTGGAAACAAAAGGCTTACCGTGATTCTTGGCTGGCCACCGCATTTAAGCCAAATTGGGCCAAGAAAGCTCGAGATAACGGAACGAAGCATTCAATTGCCTAATCCACCCCGACAGGTCCTCGACCGCTTCGGGATACCAAACGGTAACTGCAAAAACAAAGGGAAGATCTTTTTTTGAGAAGAAGGTAAGGAGACAGTAAAGTATGTTCGAAGGAAAGGCACTTACGCTCCATATTCCACTTCTCAGGGAATCGCATCCTTTCGGCTAGGATGATATCCGAGGTTCTCACTCGGAAAAACCTGCTCATCCACTCCCGATCCTTGTTCTCATCAATGCTCGAGAAAAACGGCTTCGCAGATCGAGGGTGAAGCTTAATCAAACCTCGATGAAGATGAGGGATTTACAATCTAATCAAGTGGTCAAGGGTAAAAGTCATACCCACGTCCTTGTTGGAGAAATAACGGAGCATATAGACTATCCTCCAGAAAGATGGATAGATTTGGCCAAGCATCACTTGATACTTGTGACAGAAGTCGAGAGATAAGCGGCCATCATTAAATTGGCTTTACTAGGGATCCTATAATAGGGAACTTTCATTCCCAGTAGAAGTCCTCGAGCAACTTGCCTAATACTAATAAATAAGGGGAAGGCCCAACATTTTATATTAGTATAAGGAAGGCGCTAATAACCGAATCTATCACCGGGGAAGAAGGGTCTGAAGAATTGACGAGACCCAAGGTGAAAGGGTATGTATATACGTAAAGAAAGCCGGCCTAATGATCTGTTATGCTCTCACTAGAACCGGGAATCTCAACTAACAGTGTCCTCTCCCATCGATAGTCTTCCTTCACTTTTTGTATGTTAGTTACGACGCTAATATACCGGGACACATGTTCGCATCGGCCTGGCGTAGATGAGGGCCTCTCGATAGAGAAATCATTCACAGTATCGAACTCGGTAGGGGTACACTATTCAACGGTGGGGGCCACTTTGGGTTTACCCTTGGATGTTCGAGATGAAGAGGCGGCATCCTCTTTTCGAGGCATTGTTTTAGAGGTTCTAGCCATGGTGGTGGAAAGGTCTTTCTGAGAAAGAAAGTGAAGAATCAAGAACGGAAGAAAGAAGAATGTGAAAAAGGATGACTTTGGCCTGAAAGTTTAAAGATGTTGTAAAAGTGCGAATCACTAAACGATTGAGGTATTTATAGAAGCCATATGGGCAGCGGAAAGGACGAACCAATAGCGGTTTGTGGGCTTCTCGATAGTCGTGTTGACGGTGACCCTTGCGCGGCTTTTCGAGTAATGGCGATTTATGCTCTGATAGACTGACGTCATGATGGTATTGCTTAAGAAGTAGGGGTTCAAAACCGTTTCCTATCATTTTATCCCAGGAAACTCGGGGACTATCTGTACACGGTAAAAATCAATGGTCCGATTATATGATCGTTAAGGTGCCTCGTAAAGACCGCCCCCAGAAGGCTCAAGCTCAGCTAGGGGTTTCGACCCCGAGGGTTCTAAATGATCGACCTCGGGGCAGTGCAAACCAGCAGCTACGGTGGATCGATCTGAGGTTCCCAAGGCACGTGACTAGAGCTGACAAAGTCTATTAGGCTAGTCCAAACCCGTATCATGGCATTAAATGGCTGTACCAGCCCCATATCTTTGTAATAAATGCATTTGTACTATATTGGGATTCCCCCTCATATATAAAGGGGATCCTTGTCATTTTGTAAGGAGGATCTGATACACAACATCCAACACACTACATTCAATACAAGAATATTCTCTGCTCTCTAACTTAAACATATTCTCTTGGTCTCATTATTTACATTTATTGCTTATATTCATTATGTTCTATTAATTATTCATCATTTATTGCTCATTATTGATTGTAAAGAGCCGTCATCGCAACTCTCATAACTGCTAATCCTTCATCGACTGCCCTTAGCCGGGCATCCAACTCGACCCTGAGGCCCCACATACGCAAGCTCGAGTCTTCGATTCCCTGCCATTCGGTTTGATTATTACATCATCTGCAAGCTATTATCTTATTTTCCGATCTTTCACTTAGCATCTATTGCCTAACAACTAGAATAAAAATAGATCACGTATTTTTAGAATCGCAGAATCAAATCTAATTGTTATTACCATTTTCAAGGTAAACAAATTCAAAGAAAGAAAAGAAGAACAAGATAAATTGTAGTGGTCAAATATTTGTCAAATTTTTCAATGGGCGTTATTGATGAGGGTTTCCTCCTTCACAGACTGAATGTTTTGTGATTAGAACTATGGTCTCAAACTCTGCGTAGAAGGAGGTTTGTGGAAAACGATCTGTGTATGGAAGGAGCTCTGTGTAGATTTAGGTTTTAGAATCATTTACGGCAAAAAAAAAATCAGATTTTATACTGTAAAAATTAGGTAATTAAAAAATAATGGGGCTATTTTTAGTCAATTGTTAATGTGGGTTGCTAGTCTAGTTAATTCTTCACGAGTAAAGGAAAAAAAATGGCCAGTCATGTATCTTCTTAAACACTGACTGACCATACACTTTTATCAATCCAAAATAACCACTGAAAATAGTCAGACAATTGAATTTATTCTAATCTAGTAAAATGACTAAGATAATGCTTCCTGTAGGCCCGACATAACATACACACAAAATCATCTTTCAGCTAAGGATATTATTGAATTAGTAAACAAGTAATTAAAGACCAAAAAATAGTTTTTTCAATCTTAAGAACAAGACAACCCAAAAGAAAAATTAATAAATAAGCACCAACAAACCAAATAGATGCAAGGGCCTTGACTTGATTCGTTCTTTTATATGTAAAAGGCATATTTAAGAACAACCCAAAAAAAAAAATTAATGTATAAAACAAATTGAAAACAAAGTGGGGAAGAAGAGAGAAACATGTATAATTTACTCTGTGTGATTTTAACATACCCGTGTATTGTAATGTTCGAGAAGGCTGAGGTTTGGTCGAAGAAGAAGAAGAAATGAATTAGGAAAGTGGCTAGCTAGGGTTAAAAGGGCATGGGCACGTGCACATTAGGAAGGCACGTGTTAAGAAGATCGATGGCTGTGATTACAAGTTAGAGATATTAATAAATGGATCAGAGTCAATCAATTGTAACAGATTGGGCCTCAACCTGTTATAACAAAATTGGGCTGGGAATTAGAGATCAGTTTTTGACCGGTATTATTCAGTTACTCTCTCTTTCTCTCTCTACTTTCTTTCTCTACTTCCTCTCTTCTTCTACAATTCCTAATTCTCTCTTCTACTCGTGTTTCTCCTTTACAGGTTCATGTGAAGACCTTCAATGGAGTCTCAATTGTTTTTGTTATCTTTTGAGAGTTACTACTATTATTCAATTGAGAGCTATTACTGTAATTCATTCAGCTATTAATAAAACTCCATTGTTGTCCCATTTCCATTTATTGTTCAATTTCCTATTTGAGTATATTACAATTGGTATCAGAGCAATTCCTGGCCACATTATTATAGAAAATGACGATTCCTGAAACTAGATCAAAATCTATGGAAGAAAATGTTAAAAACCTAGAAACCCAGCTACAGAGTCACATAGAGAAGACAGAGATGAAATCTGAAGCAACAGACGCAAAAATAGATGACTTGGCAAGGAAGCTTGATGTGCTAATGGAGAAGTTACTTCCAAATCAAGCAGGCATTTTGGGAAGTGCTCCTTCTGGGAGCCATTTTCTCGAAACTTCTGAAGGCAGGCATAAGAGTGAACACAGGGGAGAACCATTCACTCCTGGCATTGGGGAGAGAAACTATCATCACAGTTCCAACTCGAGGGTAGAATTTCCATACTTCGATGGAGCAGGGGCAGCAGATTCATGCTCATGGATGAGGAGGTGTGAGCAATACTTCCACTACAATCATATCATCGAGCAAGGGCAGAAACTGGAAGAAGCAGTCCTTCATCTTCAAGGTAGGACTGAAGCTTGGTATTTTTCATATCAAGTAAGCAGAGGAAATGTTAGTTGACGAGAGTTTTGTGAAGAATTGTGCAAAAGATTCCAAGATGCTGAAAATAGTAAATTCAATCTCATAGGAGAATTTAAGAAGATTGAGCAGAAGGGTAGTGTTAATGATTACTTGGAGAGGTTCGAACATTTGAAGTCTTGGGTGTTGATTAGGAGCCCCACAATTCCTGAAGACTTCTTTCTAGAATATTTTTGTAGAAGGATTGAAGGAGGAAATAAGGCATACAATTAAAATGCTCAATCCCTTTACTTTGAGCCAAGCAGTAGAAAAGGCTAGGCGTCAGGAGAAAGTCATAGATTCTTGGGCTAAGAAGGGGAAGATAATAGGGGGAAGGAGTCTGATGCCCACCAATGTCAGTGGATCAAGTTTAGCTACCACTAATAGAGGTGCAGGATTCACAAGTCAGAATAACAGACTGTTTAAAACTAGAAGAGCTCAAGGATTATGTTATAAGTGTGGGGAGAAGTATCACCCAGGTCACTGATGTAAAACTAAATAGTTAAATGCGATGTCTGGATCTATGGAACCTCCTGAAGATGAGGTTTAGCTAGGGTTTGAAGATATAAGAGAGGAGATCTTAGGAGCACAAGAAGGGGAACCCATGGATGAAGCCATTAGCCTGAATGCTCTTTCAGGTACTGAAGTGCCAAACACCATTAGACTAAAGGGAGAGTCTAAGAAGAATACTATGAGAATCCTACTTGATTCAGGAAGCACTCATAGTTTCCTGGACTTAGAGACAACAAAGAAAATGGGATGTGTTATCAAAGAAACTGTTCCTATGAGGGTTACAGTAGCCAATAGGAACCACTTGTGCAGTCTGTACACTTGTCCCAAATTTAAGTGGAAAATACAAGGAATAGAGTTTGATGACTTAGTGAGATTAATTAGACTTGGGGTAATGACATGATTTTGGGGGCAGATTGGATGAAAGGACACAATCCTGTCCTTTTGGACTTCATAGAGTTTAAAGTCCAGGTGACACACAAGGGCAAAAGGGTGGAACTTAAGGCATTTATCATCAAGGTGAGCTAAAGAGTATGACTGCTATTGGGGTCAAGCAGTTATTCAAGAAAGGTCAAGCTATATGGGCTCACTCGTTCACTATATCAACAGCAAAAACACAGTCAGAAGAGAATATACCTGCAGCTATTCAACAAGTGCTGAAGGAGTTCCCAGATGTCTTTGCTGAGCCCAAGACCTTGCCTCTAAGGAGAAATCATGACCACTTCATTCCTCTGAAATCAGAAGCAAATCCAGTTAGCATCAGGCCCTACAGGTATAATTTTTTCCAAAAAAATGAAATAGAAAAGCAAGTAAATGAAATGCATCAGAATGGGATTATTCAGCCCAGCCATTCACTATTCTCTTCACCTGTTTTACTGGTGAAAAAGAAGGATGGTAGTTGGAGGTTTTGTATTGATTATAGAGCCCTTAATCACATAACTGTTAAAGACTAGTTCCCAATTCCTTTGGTAGATGATTTAATGGATGAATTACATGGCTCATGCATACATTCTAAGATAGAGTTTAGGGCTGGATATCAGCAAATTAGAATGGGGGACAAGGACATATATAAAACTGCATTAAGGACACACTTGGGACATTATGAGTTTAAGGTTATGCACTTTAGGCTAACCAATGCACCAGTTACCTCTCAGTCCCTCCAGAATCATGTGTTCCAAGCTCATTTAAGAAAGTTTGTCCTAGTATTTTTTGATGACATTTTAGTATACAGTGCATCAATGGAAGATCATGTGTTTCACCTCAGAAAAGTGTTAAGTATACTGAGGAAAGAATAGTTGTTTGCTAAATTGTCCAAATGTTCTTTTGGACAGTCTAATGTGGAGTACCTAGGGCATATTATATCTGGGGAAGGGGTCTCTACTGATCCCTAAAAAATTGAAGCTATGGCCAACTAGCCAACACCAAAATCTGTTAAGGCTCTAAGGGCTTTTCTAGGCCTGACAGGTTATTACAGAAGATTTATTAAGTCCTATGGGGTTATCAGTAGACCATTAACTAATCTGTTAAAGAAGAATGGATTTCTTTGGGATGATGATTCTGAAGCAGCTTTTCAAGCACTTAAGGAAGCCATGACTACTGCTCCTGTGTTAGCTTTGGCTGATTTCAATGAGCACTTTGTGATAGAAACTGATGCATGTTCTAGTGGGATGGGAGCAGTCCGGATGCAACAAGGGAGACCTATAGCCATTTTCAACAAGGCATTGGCACCTAGACACATGGGGTTGTGTCTACCTATGAGAAGGAGTATATGGCTATTTTTTCAGCTGTAGATAAATGGAGACACTATTTGCAAGAAGGTCATTTCATCATAAGAACTGACCATCAAAGCCTTAAGTATCTACTGGAACAAAGAGTTACTACTGCCCTCCAACAAAAAGGGCTGGCCAAACTAATGGGGTTAGATTATGAGGTTCAATACAAGAAGGGTGCAGAGAACAATGTGGCTGATGCCTTGTCAAGGAGGCAAGAAGAATACCCTACCTTTAATGCCATCACTTCAGCAGACCCTACTTGGATGAAGGAAATTGAGTTAAGCTATGAACATGACCCCCAAGCTCTACAGTTGATCACTGAACTTATCACTGCACCTAACAGTAGGGCCAATTTATCACTGACTCACAGTATTTTGAGGCATGATAACAGAATTTATGTAGGAAGGAGCACTGATCTAAGGGCTAGGATTTTTGAGGTCCTACACTTATCTCCCTTGGGAGGGCATTCTGGTCAACAAGGAACTTACAAAAGGATAGGCATGACCTTCTATTGGCCTAATATAAAGACAGATGTGCTCAAATGGGTTTCAGAATGTGATATTTTCCCAAGGGTAAAAACTGAAAACATCCATCCAGCTGGTCTATTACAGCCTTTACCTATTCCTGATCTTCCTTGGCAAGACATTGCCATGGATTTTATGGAAGGTCTACCCTCCTCAAATCACAAGAACACTGTCCTAGTTATTGTGGACAGATTAACAAAGTATGGTCACTTCTTAGCTCTGAGTCATCCCTATACTGCACATGATGTGGCAGACTTATTTCTAAAGGAAGTTTACAAGCTGCATGGTCTACCTAAGACCATTGTTACTGACAGAGATGCTATTTTTACAAGCAGTTTTGGCAAGGACTATTTAAATCCTTGGGAACCAAATTACATATGTCCACTTCCTACCATCCCTAAAATGATGGTCAGTAATCAAAAGCAGTGGTTCAAGTGGCTTGGATCCTATTTGAGAGCTATGGTGTTCACTAATCAAAAGCAGTGGTTCAAGTGGCTTCCCCTGGCAGAGTGGCGGTATAACACCAACTACCATAATGCCCTGAAATGAACACCCTTTCAGGCCCTTTATGGGTTCCCACCTCCATAGGTTTCCCTAGGATCCCTTCCTTACCCATCCAACACACAGGCTGGGGCATGCATCGTCTAGAGACAGACCATGCTGCAGCATCTGAAGGAGAATCTCACACAGGCGCAAGCCCGGATGAAATTCTGTGCAGATCGTGAAAGAACAAACAGACAATTTGAGGAAGGGGACTATGTGTATCTAAAGCTACAACCCTACAGGCAATCATCAGTAGCTATGCAAAAAAACTTAAAATTGAGTGCTCGATATTATGGACCCTATAAAGTGCTACAACGTATAGGAGTAGTAGCTTACCGGCTTGACCTTTCTCCAGGCTCACAGATTCATCTGGTGTTCCACATTTCTCAGTTGAGGCAACGAATAGGGCCAGCAATCACTCCTCAGATGAAACCTCCGATTTGTGACGATGATGGTCGAGTCAAGGTGCAGCCGATTGCCATTCTTCAGAGGAAAATGGTGAAGGTCAATAATGGAGTTGGGGTTAAGGTTCTGGTTCAATGGGCTAATCTAAGCCCCGATGAGGTCACATGGGAGGATTGGGGGTACGTGAGGAGCCAATTTCCTGAGTTTGTAGCTTAGTATAGACCTTGAGGACAAGGTCTGTTTCGTGGGAGGGGTATTGTAATGTTTGAGAAGGCTGAGGTTTGGTCGAAGAAGAAGAAGAAATGAATTAGGAAAGTGGCTAGCTAGGGCTAAAAGGGCATGGGCACGTGCACATTAGGAAGACACATGTTAAGAAGATCGGATGGCTGTGATTACAAGTTAGAGATATTAATAAATGGGCCAGATTCAATCAATTGTAATAGATTGGGCCTCAACCTATTATAACATAATTGGGCTGGGAATTAGAGATTAGTTTTTGACCGGTATTATTCAGTTACTCTCTCTTTCTCTCTCTACTTTCTTTCTCTACTTCCTCTCTTCTTCTACAGTTCCTAATTCTCTCTTCTATTCGTGTTTCTCCATTACAGGTTCATGTGAAGACCTTCAATGGAGTTTCAATTGTTTTGGTAATCTTTTGAGAGTTACTACTGTAATTCAATTGAGAGCTATTACTGTAATTCATTCAGCTATTAATAAAACTCCATTGTTGTCCCATTTCTATTTATTGTTCAATTTCCTATTTGATTATATTACATGTATGTATAAATATAATATACTGAATACATTGATCATACATCAAATAAAGTATTAAAATTCAATATATACTTTGTATAAGCGATGTTTTATCAATATATAACTAGTGTATAAATATATATACGGGGGATAAACTGATTATACAGTGATTATGCACCAAGTTCAATGATTATACACTGATCCTGGTCTAGAACCTCATCAGATATGATGAAACAAAAAGGGAAAGTAAATTCGAGAAAGAGAAGAAGAAGAAGAAGAGAAGAACAAGATAGATGGTCGTGGTCGAATATTAGTCGAATTTTTTGATAGGCGTTACTGATGGAGAATTCCTCCTTTATAGTGAATGATTTATGATTAGAACTATAGCAGGAAAAAGACATTTTAAACTCAGCATAGAAGGAGCTCTGTGTAGATTTAGGTTTTAGATTTGTTTACCGCTAAAAAAAGAAATTCTTTTATCCTAACATATTAAATTGACTAAGATAACACTTCATGTAGGCCTTACTCGTTAGGCATTTAAAATAGCATAATAGACACACGAAATCATCTTTCGGCTAAGGATATCATTGAATTAATGAACAAATAATTTTTTAAATACCAAATAATCGTTCTTTTTATCTTAAGAACAAGACAACCCAAAAGAAATATTAATATATAAGCACCAATGAACTAATGTAACGACCCGACCGTTCGCTTTGAGCTCTAGCACGTTGTTCGGCAGTTTGAGACCATGAGTGGCTTCACTTCAGGTATTATGACTTGTACGTATGGTCGGAATTGAGTTTCGGAAAGTTCGGAGTTAATTTAGAGAGAAAATTCTCATTTCGAAAGTTTTAAGTTGGGAGAATTTACTAAGGTATGATTTTAGAGTAAAGGACCTCAAAATCGGGATTTAAAAGTTCAAACAGGTTCGTATGATGATTTTGTACTTGGGCGTACGTTCGGATCGAGTTTTGGATGACCCGGGAGCATTTCGACGCCTATTATGGAAAGTTGGCATTTTGGAAGGATTTCCTAAATTTGGGTTGGAGGGCATTTCAATGTTATAAAAGTTAGTTTGGGATTCCGAGTCTGGGAATAGCTTCGTATGGTAATTCTGGTATTGGGCGCGTCCAGAAGTGGATTTGAAGGTCCCTAGGTCATTTCATGGTCATTTGGCGAAAGTTGGAAATTTGAAGGTTTTTGAAAAGTTTGATCGGGAGTCATCTTTTTGATATCGGGGTCGGATTCCGATTCCGGAAGTTGGAGTAGGTCCGTAATGTCGAATATGACTTGTGTGCAAAATTTGAGGTCAATCGGACGTGATTTGATAGGTTTCGGCATCAAAGGTAGAAGTTTGAAGTTCTAAAGTTCATTAAGCTTGAATTGGGGTGCGATTCCTAGTTTTGACATTGTTTGATGTGATTTAAGGTCTCGGGCAAGTTCTTGCTATAATTTTAGACTTGTATGGGTGTTTGGGAGCCTCGAGGGCTCGGGTGAGTTTCGGATAGGTTTAGGTTGTGTTGCACGTGTTTTTGATGCTTCGCCGTTGTTTCTTCAAGCATAAATGGTAGAACATTAAGTAAATGAACTCTAAATTCAGTTTCTATTGAACCATTAGATCCGTATCATAATTACGAAGCCATAGGAAAAACAATAGTCGAATTTGGACATCGTATGAGAGAGTTATGCCCATTTCCATGTCAGGAAAAATTGCTGATTTCTGGTGTGGTTGCAATTGCGAACATCTCTATCGCAATTGCTATGCCCCGTTCGCAATTGCGAACTTTTTATCGCAAATGCGACCTTTTAAAACCCTGATCTTGTTCGCAATTGCGAAGGCTTCTTCGCTTTTATGAGGGTTTGCAATTGCGAACCCTGAATCGCAAGTGCGACATCTGCAGCTTATTTTCATCTGTGTAACTCGGGATTTTGCTTCATTTATCATATTTTGAACCCTAGGTACGAGAGTGGGTGATTTTGAGAGAGGATTTTCCTATCAAATCATTGGGTAAGTGCCTCTACCCAATTTTTAATTATATTTTGTGATTATACCTTAGATTTAACATCAGAATTCATGAGAATCTAAAAGAAAATTTGGGAAAAATTGTAAACTCTTTCAAAATGTAAAATAATTATTTGAAGGACGAACTGGTATCGGAATTTGATAATTTTGGTATGGTTGAACTCGTATTGGAATGGGTGTTCGAGTTTTCTAAATTTTACCGGGTTCCGAGGTGCGGGCCGGGGGAGTTGACTTTTGTTGGCTTTTTACAAGTTGTGTAAGGATCATAGCTTTGTTAATATGAATTATTTTCTCTTGCATTGTTCGATGTATTTAAGTCATCAGATTGAGCCGAGCAGTGGTGATTTGGTAAAAGAAAAGCTAAATTGAGTATTTAGTTGTCACGGTCCAAATTCACCCTCCGTGAACTATCGTGACGGCACCTAGTCTCTACGACTAGGTAAGCCTAACAATTTCGGAAAAAGAAACAAAATGTGGAAAAACAAATAAAAAAAAACTAAAGATAAACAAATATAGAAGCGTCTAAGATGCCGCTCGGCATATACCAATACAAGATCCAAAAACTGAAAAACTCCCAAAATCCGGAATCTCATGAACCACAAGCTATGAATACTGCATAGTGTTCCAACTCCGAAATGTCTAAATCAAAAGAAATACAGTAGGGCTATAACTACAAGAGAGAATAGAGTGGAACTCCTCGTTCTGCGGACGCAGCAGATATTCCTCGAAGTCTCTGGAGAATCACTTTACCTTAAGGATAGTAGGGCTGAGTCGAAGAACCTGGGTCTGCACACGAAAAACATGTGCAGGAAAGGGCATGAGTACACCATAGCGGTACCCAGTAAGTGCCAAGCCTATCCTCGGTCGAGTAGTGACGAGGAAGGTCAGGGCCCTACCGGTCATATACATATATATAAGGAAAAGGAACATCGTGAAGTAACACAGTATGATAATAAGAATAACAACAATTACAACAGAGGAAAAACATCACAGGTAGAATACAGCTCAACACAGAGATAGCAACCGGGGATCTACCAGGATATCGTCCTATAGCCCCCAAATGTGAATATCCAGCAACCGGGGATCTACCAGGATACCGTCGTGTAGTCCCCAAATGTAAATATCAGTGGATCTCCCGGGTGTCGTCCCGTAGTTCAACTCATAGTGCGCGGGGATCTACCGGAATCCTGATCCGTAGTCCCAAATGTAAATACCCAGTATTGGGGGAATCTACCGGGTGCAGTCCCGTAGTTCCATATAACTGTGCAGGGGGATCTACCAGAATATCAATCCGTAGTCCCAAATAAACAGGCAAGGGGGATCTACCGGGAAATCGCCCGTAGTCCCAAAGTAAACACACAGCAACAACACGAAGAATATTCAATTCAATCCAATTTCATACCAAAGTAAACTGGTATTTCTAACCTAGTATGCTGCACAGAATTTAGATAAAGCAGTTTGAGCAAGTAAAACAATGAGTCATTTAGACATGCTTTCCTAAGCTAACAGTAGGCTTAAATTTCAAGTAGTGTAAACAGGGAAGAAATACACAATTATAGTTGCTTAATGAAAACCGGATTTTCAACAATTAGCACATGTACGCACTCGTCACCTCACTACAAGGCATTTCATATATCAACAATACCAAATCCTAAGGGGAGTTCCCCCACACAAGGTTAGGCAAGCCACTTACCTCGAACCAACTCAATCAACTCGATACCATGTTCTTGCCATGAGTACCCGACTCCAAATGGCCCAAATCTATTCAAAGTAATTGCATAATGTAAATATAAGTTCAAGTAACTAATTCAACTAATTAATTCGAAGCTAATACGCAAAATTAGGAAAATCGCCCAAAAAGTCCCCCGGGCCCATGTCTCGGAATTGGGTAAAATTTACAAATGCAGAATCCTCACACTCTCACGAGTTCATACATACCAAAAACACGGGAATCAGACCACGAACAACACCTCATATCCACAATTCCAAGTCTCCAATTTCAAACCCTAAACCCCCAAATTTAACCCTTATTTCCCCGATATTCCTTGCCCAAATCGGTAGAAAACACAATAATAACGAGTTTGGGTTCCAAAAATCTTACCTCCTCGAAGCTCTCTTGAATTCTCTCTCAAAAACCTCCCAAAAAGCTCAAAAATCCGGATGAAACTGGTGAAGAAATGGGCAAAATCGCGACTGAACCTTTATATAGGTTCTGGCCCAGGGTTTCTGCACCTGCGGCCATTTCCTCGCACCTGCAGACCCGCACCTGCGGTCCCAGGTGCGCATCTGCGAGATTTCATTAATTGCACTAGGCCGCACCTGCGCTTCTTCTACCGCACCTGCGGTCACGCAGGTGCGCTCAAACTATCGCACCTGTGGAATCTGGCTTCCAAGAGCATAGCCGCATCGGCGGCTCCTCAATCGCTTCTGCGATCACGCACCTGCGGTCCCCAAAGCGTAGGTGCGGTTATGACAGAACTTCAGCAACCTTCAGATTTCTCCTAAGTCCAATTCAATTTCCGTTAAGCACCCGAAACTCACCCGAGGCCCCCGGGACCTCAACCAAACATGCCAACCAATCCTAAAGCATCATATGAACTTATTCCAACCCTCGAATCACATCGAACAACGCTAAAACCAAAAATCATTCTCCAATCAAAGCCTAAGGATTTCCAAAACTTCCAATTTCCACTTTCGATCAAAAAGCCTATCAAACCTCGTCTGAATTACCTAAAATTTTGCACACACATCCCAAATGACACAACGGACCTACTCCGACTTCCGAAATTCCATTCCGACCCCGATATCAAAATCTCACTATCAAACCGGAAACTTCAAAAATTCGACTTTCGGCATTTCAAGCCTAATTAAGCTACGGACCTGCAAAACACAATCCGAACACGCCCCTAAGCCCGAAATCACCCAACGGAGCTAACGGAACCAACGAAATTCCATTCCAAGGCCGTCTTCACACTGCTGTGACTGCGGTCCAAATTTTAAAGCTTAAACTCTTATTTAGGGACTAAGTGTCCCAAAACACTCTGAAACTCAAAACGAATCCTCCCGGCAACTCATAATAGTAGAAATAAGCACGAGGAAAGCAGTTAATAGGGGATAGAGGGTGTTAATTCTTAAAAGGACCGGCCGGGTCGTTATATCCTCCCCCTTTTAAAACATTCGTTCGTCCTCGAACGAGCATAGAGACATACCTGGAGTAGTGAAACGATGAGGGTAATGGCTGCGCATATCCTGTACGGTCTCCCAAGTCGCCTCCTCGACCGGCTAACCCCGCCACTGAACCTTCACTGATGCAATGTTCTTTGACCTCAGCTTCCGAACCTGCCTATCCAATATCACCACTGGCTCCTCAATATAAGATAGATCCTTGTTCAGCTGGACTGAACTGAAATCCAACACATGCGACAGATCATCGTGATACCTCCGGAGCATCGAAACATAAAATACCGGATGAACTCCTGCCAAGCTGGGAGGTAAGGCAAGCTCATAAGCAACCTCCCCAACACGCTGCAATATCTCAAAAGGACCAATAAACCTTGGACTTAATTTCCCTTTCTTCCTAAATCTCATAACGCCCTTCATAGGCGAAACCTGAAGCAAGACCCGCTCTCCAACCATATAGGAAACATCACGAACCTTCCGTTCTGCATAACTCTTCTGGAAACACTTCAGAGAAATCTCGTACTACTGGCTCTCGAATCTCAAATGATGATATCCTGAACGCAAGTCAATTTAAGAAAACACACGAGCACCCTATAGCTGATCAATCAGGTAATCAATACGAGGCAAAGGATAACGGTTCTTCACTGTAACCTTGTTCAACTGTCGATAATCAATGCACATACGCATAGAAACATCCTTCTTCTTCACAAACACGACAGGAGCACCCCAAGGTGATACACTGGGCCGAATAAAACCCTTATCAAGCAATTCCTATAACTGCTCCTTTAACTCCTTCAACTCAGGAGGGGCCATACGGTATATAGGAACAGAAATGGGCTGAGTGCCCCCCAATAGATCAATGCCAAAATCAATATCTCTATCGAGCGGCATGCCCGGAAGATCAGCTGGAAACACATCAGAGAAATCCCGTACTACTGGATTGAATCAACTGTAGGTGTATCAATACTGACATCTCTCACATAATCTAGATACGTGTCACACCACTTCTCAACCATACGTTGAGTCTTAAGGAATGAAATAACTCTACTGGAAGTGTGATCTAAGGTACCCCTCCACTCAACTCGCGGTACACCTAGCATAGCCAGCGTCACGATTTTGGCGTGACAATCAAGAATAGCGTAATTGGGAGACAACCAGTCCAGCCCAAGATAACATCAAAATCTACCATACTGAGTAATAATAAATTGGCTCTGGTCTCAAAACCACTAAGAGCAACCAAACACGACCGATAAACGTGGTCCACAACAAGAGAGTCTCCCACAAGAGTAGAAACATAAACAAACTCAAAGAATCCCGAGACACACCCAAATGCTGGGGAAAATAAGAGGACACATAAGAATAAGTGGAGCCTGGATCGAATAAAACCGATGCATCTCTATGACGGACAAGGATAATACCTGTGATAAGAAAATCGGAGGCGACAGCCTCAGTACGGGCAGGAAGGGCATAGTATCTGGCCTGGCCTCCCCCTCTAGGGTGGCCTCTACCTCCCCAACCTCCACCTCTAGCTGGCTGAGCAGGTGGGGTAGCAAGTGGTGCTGTGATCATAGCCTGAGAACTCTGCGGAGTGCGCTGTGGCTGAGAAGTCTGTGAAGGTGCACCCCTCCCAAGTCTAGAGCAATCCCTTACCATATGGCGTGTGTCAACACACTCAAAACAAGCTCTGTGAGGATGTGGTGGCTGTGACTGGCTCGGGCCAGGTCTGCTGGACCGACCACCGAAAGTACCCCGTGCAGGAGGCGCACTAGATACTGAAGGTGCATAATAAGGCTCCTGAGGTCTAGGAGGAGCTGGAATACCACTGGCTACTGGAAGAGCTGAATGAACGGGGCGGCTCATATAACCCCTACCATGACGAACTGCAGCTGGAGCACGGGCACTAGAATAATGGCCCGACTCTTGAGACCTCTTGGCCTCCCTCTCCTCTCTATCCCGAGCATGCATACCCTCTATCCTCCTAGCAATGCTCACCACTTGCTGATAATGAATCTCCATTTCCAACTCTCGAGCCATGCTAGACCTGATGTTGGGAATAAGCCCCTCAATAAATCGGTGAACCCTATCGCGAATAGTAGAAACCAAACCTGGTGCATGTCTAGCCAAGTCAGTGAAACAAACAGCATACTCTGAGACAATCATAGTACCCTGGCGCAAATGCTCAAACTCTACGTGCCATGTGTCCCTGAGGCTTTGAGGAACATACTCTCTTAGGAACATATCTGAAAGCTGAGTCCAAGTCAGAGAAGCTGCCTCATCTAGATTGCCTAACTCATAAGTACGCCACCACTAATAGGCGGCTCCTCGAAGTTGGAAGGTAATGAAGGAAACCCCGCTCGATCCTGATATACCCATGGTATGGAGG
The DNA here is from genome assembly GCF_001879085.1 of Nicotiana attenuata. Taxonomy (NCBI): domain Eukaryota; kingdom Viridiplantae; phylum Streptophyta; class Magnoliopsida; order Solanales; family Solanaceae; genus Nicotiana; species Nicotiana attenuata. The sequence goes on from NW_017674009.1 coordinate 96,727, forward strand.
ATACGGTAGCACTCCTCTAGAAATCCCAGAGCATCATCTGATGCTAGTCCACTGAATGTAGGAGGCTGATACTTCTTGAAACTCTCAAGCCTCTTCTGCTCCTCCTCTGAAGCTACTGCCCTCTCCTCGGGCTGAGCTGGGGCTACAGGCTGTCCTATTATAATCTCTGGGACCTGATCAACATGCACTCACTACTCAGAAGTGCGGGCGGCGGGAGTCTGTGCTCCTCCCCCGGCCTGGGATGTGGCTGTAGCAAGGGGAAGCAACTTTGCCTGATCTAGAGTGGTGTACATACTCATAAATTGCGCAAGAGTCTCCTGGAGAGCTGGAGTAGTAGTAGCAGTAGGCGTGTCAAGCGCCTGGGCTCCAGCTGGAACTGCTGGTGGCTCCTCGGTAGTAGCTCGCACGGGTGCTCTGGCTGCACCGCGTGCGCGTCTTCGGCCTTTACCCCGGCCTCGACCTCTGACGGCTCTCGTAGAGGGCGTAGGTGTCTGGTCACCTCCAGTAGCACGTGTCCTCACCATCTGTGAGAGAATAGAAGATGAAAGTTTAGAATTTCGATATCAAAAATCTCCCACGACAAGGAATTCAAATGAAGTGGAATTTTCTTAACAGTTACATAGCCTCTCGTAGATAAGTACAGACGTCTCCATACAGATCCATGAAACTCTAATAAACCGGCTTGTTATTCATGACTCCTATGAACCTAGAGCTCTGATACCAACTTGTCACGACCCAAGTTCGCCCTCCGTGAACTGTTGTGACGGCACCTAGTCTCTACGACTAGGTAAGCCTAACAATTTCGGAAAAAGAAACAAAATGCGGAAAAAAAAATAAAAAACTGAAGATAAACAAATATAGAAGCGTTTAAGATGCCGCTCGACATATACCAATACAAGATCCCAAAAACTGAACAACTCCCAAAACCCGGAATCTCATGAACCACAAGCTATGAATACTGCATAGTGTTCTAACTCCGGAATGTCTAAATCAAAAGAAATACAGAAGGGCTAAACTACAAGAGAGAATGGAGAGGGATTTCTCGATCTGCGAACGCGCCAGATATACCTCGAAGTCTCTGGAGTATCGCCTCGCCTGAAGGATAGTAGGGCTGAGTCAAAGAAACTGGGTCTGCACATGAAAAACATGTGCAGGAAAGGGCATGAGTACACCACAGCGGTACTCAGTAAGTGCCAAGCCTAACCTCGGTCGAGTAGTGACGAGGAAGGTCAGGGCTCTACTGGTCATATACATACATATATATATATATATATATATATGGAAAAGGAACAGTGTGAAGTAACACAGTATGATAATAAGAATAACAACAATTACAACAGAGGAAAACATCACAGGAAGAATACAACTCACCACAAAGATAGCAATCGGGGATCTACCAGGATATCGTCCTGTAGCCCCCAGATGTGAATATCCAGCAACCGGGGATCTACCAGGATACCGTTCTGTAGTCCCCAAATGTAAATATCAGTGATCTCCCGGGTGTTGTCCCGTAGTCCAACTCATAGTGCGCGGGGATCTACCGGAATCCCGTTCCGTAGTCCCAAATGTAAATACCCAATACTGGGGGAATCTATCGGGTGCTGTCCCGTACTTCCATATAACTGTGTATGGGGATCTACCGGAATATCTATCAGTAGTCCCAAATAAACAAGCAAGGGGGATCTACTGAGAAATCGCCCGTAGTCCCAAAGTAAACACACAACAACAACATGAAGAATATTCAATTCAATCCAATTTCATACCAAGGTAAACAGGTATTTCTAACCTAGCATGCTGCACATAATTTAGATAAACCAGTTTGAGCAAGTAAAACAATTGAGTCAATTAGACATGCTTTCCTGTAGCTGATACATGTTTGTTTCTGGTGCTAGACTGCAAATCTCGCATTTGCAAGGGCTGGCTTGCAAAGCATGCCTCGATTTTGTGAACAATGAGTCGCATTTGCGAGCAAGGGCTGCGTTGGGAAGTTCACATTTACGAAAAATTCTTCGCATTTGCAGAATTTGTGTCTTCGCAACTGCAAAGGTTTTGCTCGCAATCGTGACCATTGACTGACTTGGTACTGCTTTGCTTTTGCGAAGTATTGTTCGTATTTGCGGACAACCTTGGTTTGCATTTTTTTGGCCCAAGTAAAGGTTAGTTTTGAAGACTGACAAAGGAACTCAGACATGAACCAAGTCCATCCAGTGGTCCATCCTTCAGGTTCACAAAAACGGGCAGATTCAAGCATGTGGGATGCACGTGAAGGAGATAAGCTTAACTTGGTTATTTAATATCTCCTGATCGAAAAGGTTGCATAATTGATAAGGAGAAGGAGTCCTTAATCAAAGAGAACACAAGTCAAGATAGGGAAGGAGTTAGAAGTTGAAATCAACTAGAACTCTTCCACCAAGGAAGAGTTGTATCAGAACTCTAGTTATTTCTTCATCTACTAACTCTATAAATTGCAGGATGTTCTCACATTACAAGTGTTACACAAAAACGCAGAAGTTAAACGTGAATTGGGAGCAAAATAGCAAGGCTTTTTGCAAGCAGTTCGTGTGTGATTCAAGTGTGCAAACCAGAAGCTACATGAACCAGATTGAAGAACCAGCTCCATAAAGATTTTATGTGTCTTTCATTATTTCTAGTTCAATTGTAGTAGGTGTTTCATATTGTACCTTTCAGCTTTATTTAGAAGCAATTGTAATAGGTATTTTGAGTATTCAAGTTAGAGTTAACTTGAAGTTGTCCCAGCAGTTAGAGGCTGGTTGCTACAACGGGATTAGAGTTAATCCTTAGGTTTACAAAGAGTTTTGTAAATGCTGTTTTGGCTCAGCGATTTTAGTGGAAGTTTGGGAAAATCCTACTGAGTAGTAGGTCGTGGTTTTTTCACCTTTTGAGCCAGGTGTTTTCCACGTAAAAATCTCTATGTTCTTTATTTTTGTATTTATTATTCCGCAAACAGCAGTAGTTAGTATACCTAGAAGAACCAGGTTCTTCTAGAGCGAAAATTGGGTACCACACAAATCACCCCCCCCCCCTTGTGTGGTATTGACGTTTAGAACATCAGAATACTTTTCAAGTTCAGCAATCAGGAGCTCACCTGGAGAACAAGGGAATACTTTTCAAGCTTCAGCAGTCAGGCGCCCGCCTGGAAAACAAGGGAAGTACAATTCAAATTCTATCCGTTAATTTTTAATATTTGATAACATGATGCGCCCAGCCACCACACTGGGGCAGAAATTCTTCTTTGTTTGTCTATTTTGTTGAAGTCAGGAGCCCGCCTGGAGAACAAGGGAATACTTGTCAAGCATTGCAGTCAGGAGCCCACCTGGAAAACAAGGGGATACTTTTCAAGCGTCAGCAGTCAGGAGCCCGCCTGGAGAATAGAGGCGCACATTTCAAACTTCAACAGTCTAGCATCACGCAGAGGAACGGCAAAACATCTCCAATCACAATGCAAGGCGACAACGCAAGAGTCCCAGTGGAAGAATACAAGGCAACACAAGAGCAAGTTAGAAGACATAGATAGGACCCTTTTTTAATTCATAGATCATAGCTTAGGCTAGCTTCTTTTTATATTTACGGTGTAATAAGGAGGTCAGCAAGCAGTAACAGCAGCAACAGCAGTGAAATCATAGCTCCTGGTAGCCCCAGCTACCAAACCTTCCAGAACTACACTGACCTGATTCCTTTATAGCCAAGGATATGTAGGCAACCTTTGAAGCAGGGTTCGGTCAGACGGTTTTCAAAATGCTTCCCATGGAGTGCTAAGCAGGCAAAAATCCTTCATGGTGCTCATTTATCTTTGCCCGAAAACCCTTCGTGTCTTCGAGCAAAGAGGGGCAGCTATGAGCACGTGATTTTTGCAACGCTTAAACTACTCCTATAGAATTCATTAGAAGTAGAATTTTTTTTTTCTTTTAGTATTTGAATTTTTGAATTAATTGCATGATTTTGTGTCTTGTTTACATTTTTGTGTGCATTTTTAGTTGCCATAATTCATAAAAAGGTTACAAAAATAGTGCATTTGCATTTAGAATTCGATTTTACATTTTTAGTTTTGCTAGTTAATTAATATTACTAAAATAAGAGAGAAAACAACAAAAAATAAATCTTTTACAGTTTTTGTTCTTATAATTTCACTTTTTGTTTAGTTTCCTTTCAAATTAGGATTTAGTTTATTTTTAGAAAATTAATTAGTCTAAATTTGGGAGTTAAAATAGGTCTTGTTAGTTTTAATTTTGCAAAGAAATATATAAAACAAATAAATAAAGAAAAAATCAAATGAAAGAGTGAATTAATAAAAGAATCAGGCCAGTTTGTATTGGGCCAAATCCAACTCTAGCCCAATCAACCCCTCAAATCCGGTCAAGACAGCCCAACCCAACCCCTGATCCGGTCCAGAGACGCCCAAAACGGCGTCGTTTATAGCCACTCAATCCAAGCCGTTCATCCGCCCTAATCTAACGGTCCTGAGTGTTTTTTGTTTTTATAATAAAACTGTCCAAATTTCTCCATTAACCCTAGACCAGATCCCCTTCCTCGTACCCCTTGTAACACCACTGTCCCCCACCGCTACCCACCGTCAGTCCGCCGTTCCTCCGCTGTACGCCGCCGGCCGGAAATCGCCTCCGCCGGCGGCGATGCTCCAATCACGCCCAAAATTACCCCATCTCTTCTCCTCACTCCCCTCTCCCCAAATCCACCCTTAGTCTGTCTCAAATCCTACCCAATCTCCTCAAATCTACCAAACCCTAGGCGCCGCCGCCACCGTGCACGGCGGCGCCGGCTCCAAATGACTCCAAAATAACACCATAGCATCCTTTAACCTTCCTCATTCCTAATATCCAACCAGATTCCTTTGAACATCATTAAAACGGCTCGAATTTTTAATCATAGAGCCGGCAGAACCCTAGAAATTCATTTTTGCTCGATTTCTTGAGTCTGATATGGGATTTGAGTCACGAAGCAATATTTTCGTTTGTTCTTTGAGAAGAACAAATGCTTAACATTGTTCCGAGGCTCGAATCGAGTTTCCAATCCCGTTCGACCTTGCATAGGTGAGCTTCTCCTATTTCTTGAGTTAGTTTGAATATATTTTTTTTCTTTGTTTCTGTTAATTTGTTCATCCTTTCCTTATGCTCTTTCTCTTCTTTCTTTTTTCTTTTTTTAGGCAGTAATCAGTACTTGTGTTTTTGTCATTTAAATTTTTATTTTTTGATTCCTCCTCCGTTCTTACTGATAGTAGTTTAAATTCATGAATTAGTGTTCAATCGTTACTTGTTGAATTCATGTTGATGAATTAGTACTGTAGTTTGCTTATTGATGTTATTTAATCATAGGTCTGTTGAGTGTTATTATATGATATTTTACTGGGTTCTTAATTGTTTAACAGTTTACTGCTTATTGGTTCAACGTTACATATTAATTAGAGTTAAATTTTAGTTTTGGTGATTGGTTATAGCTGATTTAAACTCACTAGGATTAACTATAGTTAAATTTTAACTAAGGTAAAGGGATTTGGGTGGGTTAGTAATTTCAGGGGCAATCAAGGGTAGTTTAGGCATACAAAATGGGCTGGTTTGTTAAGGATTAGTAATTTCAGAACCAAAATAAGGGTAAGATAGGCAATTCAAGGGTAGGGAATCTAGTAAGAACTTCCTAGAAGCTTCTAGATTTGGGTTTTAAGGTAAATTTCAGAATATAAGTGAGTTAACTTGAGAAACAAGTCAATAAATAGAGGACAAATCTGAAAATAAAAGAGGGACTAAAAAAGAAAACTGAAAATCTGAGGGCTGCCCCATTTTGCCTATAAAAAGGCATGCCAATGCCTTAAGGAACAAGTTTTGGGAGCCACCAAAGTCTCCCCCAAAAACCCCTTTCTGCAATCTGAGTTTCAGATTTGTATTTTCATTTTAGATCTAGCTACTTACAAAAACCAANACACAATAAACCCCCCCCCTTCGTGTGGTATGACATTTAGACATCATTTGGTATCAGAGCAGGTTATCCTTGAAGAGGCTAACACCTTAGGAAAAGATCAACATGAGTGCACCACCTGGGAACTGGGAAGGGCAATCCACTGATAGGCCTCCACTCTTTAATGGCCACTACTACTCTTGGTGGAAAAATAGGATGAGGGATCACATCATTGGAGAAGATTATGAACTCTGGGACATAGTCACTGATGGTCCCTTAGCAACTACAAAGAAGAATGCTGAAGGAGTGGACGTGCCAAAGACAAGGGCTGACTGCACTGCTGAAGACCTGAAGAAGTGGGAGAAAAATGCTAAAGCCAAGAAATGGCTTGTATGTGGACTAGGTCCAGATGAGTACAGCAGGATCCAAAGCTGTACCACTGCTAAGGAGATATGGGACACTTTACAAGTGGCTCATGAAGGAACTCCTCAAGTAAAGAGATCAAGAGGAACACTGCTATATTCTCAATATGAGAATTTCATCATGATGGAAGGACAAACCATCCAGGAGATGTACACAAGGTTCACAACACTAACAAATGAACTTAAATCTCTTGGAAGGGTTAATCTTGAAGAAGACAAAGTTGAGAAGATTTTGACAAGGGTTCTGCCAATCTCTTGGGAAAGCAAAATCACAGCTATTCAAGAATCAAAGAACATTGCCACTCTCAAGTTGGATGAGCTAATTGGAAATCTCACTGCCTATGAACTTAGAAGGCAAACCATGAAGATGGATGCACCTAAGAAGGAAAGGAGCCTGGCATTCAGAATCATTGAAGGTGGTGATCTAGATGAGGATGAAATGACCATGATCACAAAGGATTTTAAGAGGTACCTAATAAGAGAAAATGGTCCTTCAAGAAATGGAAGCTACAACAAACCAAGGGTTCCTGAAAAGTAAACCAATGAGAGGTGCTTCAAGTGTGGGAAGACTGATCACCACATCAAAAATTTCCCTCAATGGGAAATTGAATGGAAGAAGGAAAGAGCTGAACGAAGGAACAGGAAAAAGGAACAGGTTCATCCCAAGAAGAACAAAGGATCAACAAAGGCTATGGTTGCTGCTTGGGGTGAAAGCTCAGATGATGACTCAGAAGATGGAGATGAAAAAGCACTTATGGCAATTGGGAAATCTGATGAGGAATCTGAGGTAAGTATAATTCATCTCAAAGACAAGATTAAGTTTTTGTCTAAAGAAAGTCTATCTGAATTACTTCTAGATTTCATTGATGAATTTGAAGTTATAAACAGTGAGAAGGATGTTCTGTCTAAGGAATGTGTTATCCTAGAAGAAAAATGTAAAAGGTTAGAGTCTAGGGCTGATGAGAGTGACAACACAAATACTGAGTTGAAGAACCAGGTTCATCAACTTGAAAATAAGATTCTAGAACTTAGATCTAAAAATATTAAATTGAAATTAGGAACTGGTAAAAAGAAATCTGATCACACACAACTCACTTTAGAAGAAAATGTAGGAAAAATGAAAGATGAGCTGTACAAAAGAGATGAGCAGATTAAAGTCCTAAAAGAAGATCTAGGAAAGGTGAAACATGAATTAGACAGAACTTGCAAATGGAACAAGGCCTCTGATGCACTCTCTTGGTTGCAAGAGTATCACAGTAGCAACAAAAGAGGACTTGGCTATGGGACTCAAGCACCAAAGTGGTACCCTAAAAGCAAGTACCTCACACTTCCTGAGAATAAAATTTTCACACATTGTGGTAAAACTGGTCACTATAAATCTGAATGTATTGCAAAAGAAAAGGCTAGTAAAAAGAATAAAGAATTTGTTCAAGGGAAAAATAGGCTGCAGGGTTGGGCTAAAAAGAATCTGATTCACCCTTTTGCCTATAGAAAGGGACCCAAACTAGTTTGGGTTCCTAAGACTAACCCCTGATTTCCTTTTATGGGTCCAAGTGAAGGAGAGCAGCCAAATATGGTACATGGATAGTGGCTGCTCAAAGCATATGACAGGAAGCAAGAACCAGTTCCTTTCACTTGAGGACCTCAAAGGAGGTAATGTCTCCGTTGGAAATGGGAAGAAAGTGAGATCGTTGGGGTTGGAAAGGTAGGTAAGACTGTTTATCACTCTATTGAGAATGTCTACTTGATAGATGGCCAAAAGTACAGTCTAATCAGTGTATCACAATTATGTGATAAAGGTAACTTGGTAGCATTCACCACTACCAAATATTTTGTGATCAATCTTACCATTGACAAGATTGTTTTGCAGGGAAAAAGAGCAAACAATACATGCATTGTAGATTTGTCCACACTTTCAGAAAATGAACTCACTTGCTTAAGTGTGTTGGACAATGATCCCCTCCTTTGGCACAAGAGACTTGGACATGCAAGTCTGAGTCAACTCAACAAATTAGTCTCCAAGGACCTGGTGATAGGGCTGCCTAACATCAAGTTCAAGGAAAACAAAGTTTGTGAGGCTTGTGCAAGGGGGAAGCAGGTAAGATCCTCTTTTAAATGCAAGAAAGTGGTAAGCACCACCAGAAGATGGAACTGGTCCATATGGATCTCTGTGGTCCAATGAGAACATTAAGCAGATGTGGTAAAAGATATGTGATGGTGCTTGTTGATGATTACTCTAGGTTTACTTGGACATTGGTTTTAACATCTAAAGATGAAGCATTTGACATGTTTACTTCTTTTGTTAGAAAAACTCAGAAACAACTAGGTAATCATCCTGCATCAATTAGGTCTGATCATGGAACTGAATTTGAAAATGCTAAGTTTGCTGAATTTTTGCATGCTACATCATAAATAGTTGCATGACTAGACCTCTTGTTAAGAAGATTCCCTATGAGTCACTTAAAGGGAGAAAGCTAAATATATCCCATCTTAGGGCATTTAGATGCAAGTGCTTTGTGCACAATAATGGTAAAGACTCCCTAGGTAAGTATGATCCCAGAAGTGATGAGGGAGTATTCTTCACATAGCAAAGCATATAAAATATACAATAAAAGAACTATGTGTGTAGAAAAAATGTGTATGTTATTTAAAACTAACATTCTTTCTGAGAAGCAGGCGCAAGATAATGAAGAGATTGGGCTGATAAGAAATCAAATGGTAAAACCACAGTCCAGTCTGAAGATGCATCACAGGAAGGAACAGGTGATGGAACAGGTCCTTCTACCCAGGGCAACATGACAGGGGGAACTGACTAGAGAGTAATTGATCCTCAAACCTCGAGGGAACTTGTCTAGGAACCTATTCCTCAGTAACAAAACCAGGAAGGAACATCCAAAGAAATTGACACTCCTATTGCAACATCCACGAAATTGGATATAGATGAACCTGGTTCATCTATTGATCAGAAGTTGTATAGGGGAATGATTGGTGCTCTTTTATATCTCACTACTAGCAGACCTGACATTGTGTGCAGTGTAGGTCTTTATGCTCGATTTCAGGCAAATCCAAAGGAGTCCCACTTGACTAATGTAAAGAGAATATTGAGATACTTGAAAGGCACCACTGACCTTTGCCTTTGGTATCCAAAAGGTAGTAATTTTAACTTAGTGGAATATGCTGACGCTGATTATGCAGGTTTCCTAGTGGATAGGAAGAGCACCTCAGGTATGTCACACTTCTTTGGTTCATGTCTTGTATCATGGGCTACTAAAAGCAAAATTCAGTGGCCTTATCTACTGNTAAAAATGCTGAGTTGAAGAACCATGTTCATGAACTTGACACCACAGTCCTAGAGCTTAAATCTGAAAATCTAAAATTGAAATTAGGAACTGGTAAAAAGAAATCTGATCACACACAACTCACTTTAGAAGAAAATATAGGAAAAATGAAAGATGAGCTGTACAAAAGAGATGAGCAGATTAAAGTCCTAAAAGAAGATCTAGGAAAGGTGAAACATGAATTAGACAGAACTTGCAAATGGAACAAGGCCTCTGATGCACTCTCTTGGTTGCAAGAGCATCACAGTAGCAACAAAAGCGGACTTGGCTATGGGACTCAAGCACCAAAGTGAGACCCTAAAAGCAAGTACCTCACACTTCCTGAGAAAAAAATTTGCACACATTGTGGTAAAACTGGTCACTATAAAAGTGAATGTATTGCAAAAGAAAAGGCTAGTCAAAAGAATAAAGAATTTGTTCAAGGGAAAAATAGGCTGCCAGGTTGGGCTAAAAAGAATTTGATTCACCCTTTTGCCTATAGAAAGGGACCCAAACTAGTTTGGGTTCCTAAGACTAACCCCTGATTTCCTTTTGCGGGTCCAAGTAAAGGGGAGCAGCCAAATATAATACATGGATAGTGGCTGTTCAAAGCATATGACAAGAAGCAAGAACCAGTTCCTTTCACTTGAGGACCTCAAAGGAGGTAATGTCTCCTTTGGAAATGGGAAGAAAGGTGAAATCATTGGGGTTGAAAAGGTAGGTAAGACTGACTCTCACTCTATTGAGAATGTCTACTTGATAGATGGCCTAAAGAACAGTCTAATCAGTGTATCACAATTATGTGATAAAGGTAACTTGGTAGCATTCACCACTACCAAATATTTTGTGATTAATCTTACCATTGACAAGATTGTTTTGCAGGGAAAAAGAGTAAACAATATATGCATTGTAGATTTGTCCACACTTTAAGAAAATGAACTCACTTGCTTAAGTGTGTTGGACAATGATCCCCTCCTTTGGCACAAGAGACTTGGACATGCAAGTCTGAGTCAACTCAACAAACTAGTCTCCAAGGACCTGGTGATAGGGCTGCCTAACATCAAGTTCAAGGAAGACAAAGTTTGTGAGGCTTGTGCAAGGGGGAAGCAGGTAAGATCCTCTTTTAAATGCAAGAAAGTGGTAAGTACCACCAGAACGATGGAACTGGTCCATATGGATCTCTGTGGTCCAATGAGAATATTAAGCAGAGGTGGTAAAAGACATGTGATGGTGTTTGTTGATGATTACTCTAGGTTTACTTGGACATTATTTTTAACATCTAAAGATGAAGCATTTGACATGTTTACTTCTTTTGTTAGAAAAACTCATAAACAACTAGGTAATCAACTTGCATCAATTAGGTCTGATCATGGAACTGAATTTGAAAATGCTAAGTTTGCTGAATTTTTGCATGCTACATCATAAATATTTGCATGACTAGACCACTTGTTAAGAAGATTCCCTATGAGTCACTTAAAGGGAGAAAGCTAAATATATCCCATCTTAGGGCATTTACATGCAAGTACTTTGCGCACAATAGTGGCAAAGACTCCCTAGGTAAGTATGATCCCAGAAGTGATGAGGGAGTATTCTTGGGATATTCTTCACATAGTAAAGCTTATAAGATATAGAGTAAAAGAACTATGTGTGTAGAAAAAATGTATATGTTATTTTTTAAAACTAACATTCTTTCTGAGAGGCAGGAATAAGATAATGAAGAGATTAGGCTTATAAGAAATTCAAATGGTGAAATCACAGTCCAGACTGAAGCTGCACCAGAAGAAGGAACAGGTGATGGAACAGGTTCTTCTACCCAGGGCAACATGACAGGGGGAACTGACTAGAGAGGAACTGATCCTCTAACCTCGAGGGAACCTGTCCATGAACCTATTCCCCAGTAACAAAACCAGGAAGGAACATCCAAAGAAATTGACACTCCTATTGCAACATCCACGAAATTGGATATAGATGAACCTGGTTCATCTGTTGATCAGAAGTTGTATAGGGGAATGATTGGTTCTCTTTTATATCTCACTACTAGCAAACCTGACATTGTGTGCAGTGTAGGTCTTTGTGCTCGATTTCAGGCAAATTCAAATGAGTCCCACTTGACTAATGTAAAGAGAATATCGAGATACTTGAAAGACACCACTGACCTTTGCCTTTAGTATCCAAAAGGTAGTAATTTTAACCTAGTGGGATATGCTGACGCTGATTATGCAGGTTTCCTAGTGGATTAGAAGAGCACCTCAGATATGGCACACTTCCTTGGTTCATGTCTCGTGTCATGGGCTACCAAAAAGCAAAATTCAATGGCCTTATCTACTGCTGAAGTTGAGTATGTTGTTGTTGCTTCATGTTGTGCTCAATTGTTGTGGATTAAACAACCATTACTGAACTTTGGAATTGATGTTGGTTGCATCCCTATATTTTTTGTGATAACACTAGCGCTATTAGTATGACAAAGAAACCAGTTCATCATAAGAGAACTAAGCACACAGTGTTAGGAGCCATTTTTGAGGGACAACTATGAGAAAAGCTTGATCACTATGGAGTTTTGTGCTACTAACAAGTAAATTGCTGACATCTTCACAATAGCCTTAAGTAGAGATCACTTTGAGAGGAACGGGTTGGAATTAGGGATGATTAAGATCACCTAAAAGGACCAGTTCAAGGTTAAACGAAAAAAAAAATTTGGTTAGAAAGTCTATAAGTTGTGTAAATTAGATTAATTCTTGCTCAGTCTCATACTTTCCATAGTATACTCTTGTGCCATGTGTTAAAATGACTCATTAATCTCTAATGATATTTTCTCTATTTTGGCAAATTTAGACTCACACAAGAGAATTATCAGTGAAGAACCTGGTTCATCAAGATAACACAGTATGTTTTCTACACTCTGCATAATTTGAAATAACTATATTTGGATCATGAGCAGAGAGTCCTACCAAATACCAAACTCCTTTTGGACATATCCGTTACAAGTGAACCAGTCCCGTTCAAAGGAGTCCCAACCAAATAGAAGTACCTAGATTCTAGGGATACACTCCAATGTCTCTTCAAAGCTGAATTTTAGTTTGATTAAAACTTCTAAGAGTCTGAAAAGCTGTAGTTACCCCATCAATTATTCCTTTGTATATTGATCAGCTTTAGTGTATTTCCTTACTTCATCTTTCTCAAGCGGTTAAAAACTCTCATTCTTCTTTCATCTTCCAAACACAATCTAATTCTCTTCCATATCCTAGCCTAGATATGTCAAACACCTCTGAAAATCCTTCATCACCAAGCAAATAAACAAGCAATTGAAAACAGGTAGGGAAGAAGAATCCTAGAAATCTGAAGATTCATTTAAGTTTGCTACTAAGGGGGAAGAAAGTAGGTATTCCGAAACTGAATAGGTATCTTCTGATTCTAAAGTTACTCCTGAGACAATTTCTGAAGTTGCTGCAAATTTGGAGAATAGATTTGTACTGGTAGGATCTATAGCAGGTGTTGATACTACAGAATCTGGAGAAGTTGGTGGTAAAAATAAAAAGGGAAAAGAAAAAGAGAGAGAGGGTGCTAGGAGTGCTGTGAGGGGAAATGGTAAAAGAGTGGTTGATTCTTCACCCACTCCTGTTGGTCTAACAAAAGAAACCGGTGCAATGGTTGTTTGGGGAGAGGAATTTACTGAAATAGAAGAGAGTGTGAACAAAACAGGGGGAAGTGGGTCTGGCGAAGCTGATGAGGGGTTGTTTCAACTTGGAAAAATATAGATGAACCTGTTCCATCTGAACAGGAAACCCTCGCGGACCTACTGATAGAGTTATCAATGGCACCAAAACTCATGCCATTCCCTATGGTTTCATTCTCACAATTGTGCTTGCACATTTCAAGGTACCTATGAAGAAGTGGGTTTAATACTCTGCTTGCTTGCGATTATGAAGTCAATGTCATTCTTAATGAACCTGGTTCATCTAAAAAGACACCTATCAATAGCAAAGTCAGAGTCTTGGTACAGGAGAGTGAGGCAAAGGATATTGAGATAGCAAGGCTGAAGACACGATTGGTTGAGGTAGAATCTGAGAGAGATGTTCTCAGAACTGAACTTGCAAGGGAAAAGGAGAAGAATGATGGAATTCTTGACATGCTGAAACTTCTCCAAGCAAATAATCCATCTCCTACCTCTTCCAAGCCTTAAATCCTAACCTAGTGTAGATCAACTAGTGACCCAATTCGGGACTTTGTTTCTTTTGCTCATGTTTTCAGTATTTTTATTTCTTCTTATGCTTTGTGGTAGAATCTTATCAATCATCAATGAAATTCACTGCCTTTTGCTCTAACTGTTTGTTCATATTTCTTTGATGGTTAAAATTCTTAGCTTGATCTATGATGATTAATTCATGATTGCATTTGAAGTAGCCCCAGTGGCCATGAGTAAGTTTTAAAATCTGGTTATCTCACATTTTTTATGCAACTTTTCGATGATGCCAAAAGGGGGAAAAGGTTGTGCTTTAAACAAGTGATGTTTACACTTTGAACAGTGATGTTTATAACCTAATGTACCTGGTCCTTGATGATAAGTGATATAAAGGAAAAATGTTTCTAACATTGTGTTGATGTTTGAGCTGAGTTCTGGCAGGGCCTAAGTGTATGAAAAGCACAGTGTTTGTCATCATCAAAAAGGGGGAATTTGTTGGCCCAAGTAAAGGTTAGTTTTGAAGACTGACAAAGGAACTCAGACATGAACCAGGTCCATCCAGTGGTCCATCCCTCAGGTTCACAAAAACGGGCAGATTCAAGCATGTGGGATGCACGTGAAGGAGATAAGCTTAACTTGGTGTATTTAATATCTCCTGATCGAAAAGGTTGCATAATTGATAAGGAGAAGGAGTCCTTAATCAAAGAGAACACTATTCAAGATAGGGAAGGAGTTAGAAGTTGAAATCAACTAGAACTCTTCCACCAAGGAAGAGTTGCATCAGAACTCTAGTTATTTCTTCATCTACTAACTCTATAAATTGCAGGATGTTCTCACATTAAATTGGTTGCACAAAAACGCAGAAGTTAAACGTTAATTGGGAGCAGAATAGCAAGGCTTTTTGCAAGCAGTTCGTGTGTGATTCAAGTGTGCAAACCAGAAGCTACATGAACCAGATTGAAGAACCAGCTCCATAAAGAGTTTTATGTGTCTTTCTTTATTTCTAGTTCAATTGTAGTAGGTGTTTCATATTGTACCTTTCAGCTTTATCTAGAAGCAATTGTAATAGGCATATTGAGTATTCAAGTTAGAGTTAACTTGAAGTTGTCGCAGCAGTTAGAGGCTGGTTGCCACAACGGGATTAGAGTTAATCCTTAGGTTTACAAAGAGTTTTGTAAATGCCATTTTGGCTCAGTGATTTTAGTGGAAGTTTGGGAAAATCCTACTGAGTAGTAGGTCGTGGTTTTTTCACCTTTTGAGCCAGGTGTTTTCCACGTAAAAATCTCTGTGTTCTTTATTTTTGTATTTATTATTCCGCAAACAGCAGTAGTTAGTATACCTAGAAGAACCAG